>NC_068984.1:132372829-132385452 GCF_001194135.2 Octopus bimaculoides | reverse complement strand
ATATATATATATATATAAATTCAAATTTACAGAAACCAAAAGATGAAGACAAGTGCAGGAACAACAGGTATATTAGTTTAACACTTGAGAAGAATGGAAATGTCTTTACATTACGAGCCTATGCTCTTCAACAGAAAGGATTAAGAAAAAAAAAATGGAGAGAGAATGAAAAACAACGGAGAGAGAAAAAATTGTGCAGAGTTCAAAAGTCCAACATAATGAGGTGCAGGCATGGCTGTGTGGTATGAAATCTGCTTCCCAACCACATGGTTCCGGGTTCAGTCCCACTGTGTAGCACTTTGGGCAAGTGTCTCCTACTATAGCCATCGGTGAACCAAAACCTTGTGAGTGGATTTGGTAGACGGAAATTGAAAGAAGCCCATCATATATGTGTGTGTGTATCTTTGTGTTGTCCTCCACCCCCCACCGCTTAACATCTGGTGTTGGTGTGTTTATGTCCTTGTACTTTAGCCCTTCAGTCAAAGAGGCCAATAGAATAAACACCAAGCTTTAAAAAAATATATTAATTACTGGGGTTGATTCATTCAACTGAAAATTCTTCAAGGTGGCACCCCAGCATGGCCATAGTCTAATGATAAACAAATAAAGGATAAAAGACATAAAGCCACAATGTAATTCCACAATAAAATTTTGCCTTTATGTTATTTCTAGATTTCACCCAAAATTATATTTGTTTAGCTTTAAGTTTAAATTTCACTCGAGAGATGCCGGGGATAAAGATCTATCATTGATTTTGTATCCGGTTCTCCATTCATTCTTTCATCAAACAGGAACTTCCTCAAAAATTTTCTCTTATCTTTGTTAAGAATGCCACCCTCTAGTTAGGATATCATTTCTGAAACAGATTGTATTTCTTGTTATTTTTACACTATTTTAGGTCATTGTCATTCATTTTTCTTTCTGCTGCTGTAATGACTGAGTAGCGAGAGTATCAGGCTGTGTACACAGAGGTCAGGATTCTAATCTGCTTTAAGTATTTTGTTTTGTTTTAGGGCACACGAGAAACCCTTACTTCACCCAGCTGTAAAGAATAGTTACCATATCAGGCATGGCTGTGTGGTTAAGAAGCTTTCTTTGCAACCATATGGTTTCAAGTTCAGTCCCACTACATAGCGCCTAGAGTGTTTTTTTTACTAAAGCCTTGAGCTGACCAGTGCCTCATGGTAGATGAAAGTGTGGAAGCCTGCTCTGTGTGTGTGTAAATCTTTGTGTGTTTGTCTCATCACTGTTTGACCACCAGTGTTGGTTCATTTGCACCCCCCAAACTTAGTGGTTTGGCAAAAGATACCAACAGATATAAATTAGGTTATTTTAATGCATATTACATTTTGCATTGAATTGGAAGATACAATTTTACTGACTGATTTCTGCTATCTTATAATTGCTTCTGGATCCAGATCAACATCTAGACACACACACACACACAAGCACACACACTGCGTATGTCCGACTTCAATATAAGGCTTCTACATCCTCCATGGACTATTTTACCTGGATACCACTAAAGCCATTATGAAACTTGGAAAAAAAAAGTACATTTAAAACTATATACACATTTCTGTGAAACCACACACACACAACATTTCAAAGACTAAGCTTTGTCTTCAGGCTATGAAATAATATTCAACCCTTATCAGCTGCTGACTTTTTTACAATGCACACAAAGACCTACACTAAAGTACTATCTGGGAACAGTACTACTGTTAAGCACACACACACATATATATCCAAAATAAGGCCACCCAACTGATTGATAAAAAACTCACCACGTATTACAAAACTCTAACCCACAGATACACGATTCTCTGCCGCTTCTATTACTACTGTGATGACTTTTGCTTCTCTAGATCAGCAAGCTGTTTGCCACCTTCAAGCAAACCTACTTGATCCATCTGCCTCTACTCCCACATATTCCATCTAGCCTAATACAACCAACACTGCCCTTTTGGCTGTATTCTTTCTCCCACAAACCAAACCCTCAGCAGTTTAACCCCATAAACAGTTAAGCTGAACATTAACCCATATCAACCTGCCGGTATGTAACCACTCACACAGGCTGAGTGACCCGTCTTCTTCCCACTAAACAATTTTAAAATGTGTATGCATACACTCATGTACACAAACAGATGTGAACAAACAAAGCATGCTTATAATTCTATATGCAAAGAACCCCTTCCAAACACACTTGTGGGAAACACAGAATATACTGCATATATATATCCTTAACGGTCAACCGTTCAGCCAGCTCCTTCAATACTACACCCCAACTCAGTTGAAGGGTCTTTGTCTTGTGAGTTACATGAATTCACAAAGAATCTTGCAAACCAGATCCGATATATATATATATATATATATATAACCCATGCCAGCATGGAAAACAGGCACTAAATGATGATATATATATATGTGTGTGTGTGTGTGTGTGTGTGTGTGTGTGTGTGTGTGTGTGTGTGCATGTGTATATATATATATATATATATATATATATATACAGAGGGAGAGAGTCTTACAGGTAAATGACAGAGTCACTGCCTCTATTGAAAAACAACTGCTGCACAACTACACCCTAACTGTCCATAATCACTATTAAAGAGCATCAAATGCAACCAACCATAACATTGAACAGTGTAAACACAAAACAGGCAGACAAAAGATAAAAGCACCAAGTATTATGAATGTGACATCTTCCAGGACACAGAAGACATTAAGGACACAGAAGACATTAAGAAAACAGTACGATACACAAATGCACTGTAAGCATTCAGAGAGACCCCATTTTTCCAACAAATACGTAATACCAATAAAAAAATAGATTAAGGCCACTATCTCAAATCACAAAATAATGTACTTGACATTATCACAGGCTGTACAAGACAACAACTGTAGTCAACCTACAAAATAGAAACCAAAATTAAAGACCAAGGTGGACAAGAACAATGGATGTTGCAGCAGCAAGTACAACTCCTAGCACATGCTGGGTTATCACTCCACCAATACTCAGAACATTACTATGACGCTCTCTTAAAACTATTGCTCAAAGTTCTCGACAAACACAAAAATAGCAACAACATTAAGAACCTCCTCAATAGCCTGACCAAACAGGGAAATTTCTTTATTGTCAATAAACTCGTTAGAAATAACAGCTACATCTTACCCAAACTATACAATATTTACTTTGAAAATAGGGAAGGACATACTACATAATATAGTTCTAGGTACTATACTTCTAAAATGAAGATGGTCCTGACTGGACTAACAATGATAGGTTTACTTGATTAAAACCAGCCTGGGGATCAACTTTATTAGTTCTAAATATTGATTCAGGACGTACAATCACTAGATGTAAGAGCAGAAAACTGCATGTCTTTCCCACTCTGGTGCTAGAATTAGGAGCCTAAAATCAAAACCAGGTGTCTTCGAAAAGGGACGGATCGATTAGATAATGTATACTGACATGATTCTATAAAAGAAGGTTATGTCTGAACTACCATTGAACATTGGTCAGCTCAATCAGGACTAAGAAACAACAATGGCTTCACATAAACAAGATAGATAGTGAAGAGAATACAACACATACCAACTGCCACACCATAGCCATAAAACACTGAGTATCCTTTGGAGTATGGCATGTGGTCCTCAATTAACTAGTAGCCGGGATCTGTGAATAGTAATCAGGATCTGCAAATAGTAGCCAGGATCTGCAAATAGTACCAAGGGTTTGCAAATAGTACCCAGGATTTGCAAATAGAACCCAGGATTTGCAAATAGAACCCAGGATTTGCACATAGTACCCAGAATTTGCACATAGTACCCAGAATTTGCACATAGTACCCAGAATTTGCACATAGTACCCAGGATCTGCAAATAATACCCAGGATCTGCAAATAATACCCAGTTATTTTACTGACTGCTTAAATTCCATATATCTTCTCAATTTGGGCAACTCAACAGTAGGTGCAGACACAACTGTGTGGCTCAGTCCAACTGCGTGACACCTCGGGAAAATATTTTCTACTTTCACCCTGGGCCAACCAATTCTTTGTGAAGGAATTTAGTAGATGTAAACTGTGTGGAAGCCCATCATATGTATGTGTGTGTCTTTGTGATTGTACCCCCACCACTGCTTGACATTTGGTGTTGGTTTGTTTATGTTCTCATAACCTAGCAGTTCAGTAAAAGACACCAGTCAAATGAGTACCAGATTTTAAAAAATGAGTACTGGGCTCAATTTGTTAGACTGAATACTTCATGGTGGTATCCCAGCATGGCCACAGTCCAAAAACTGAAACAAATAAAAAAAAAATAAAAGAATAGTAGTACCACCATTACTAACATCACCATGATGACCACCACCACCATCACTACAGATTTTTTTTTTACAGGTGGTGTGAAACAAGATTTCTGAAAAATCCAGGTGAAACTAGTTATTAACTTGGCATCCACTGCTGAACCTTGCACAGAAAAACAGAAGCCAGGTCTCACATCAAGTATCAGGCTGTGAAAGTGATACTAATTACACCAGACAGAGCAAGGCTGGCTAACGTGTGTGTGTGTGTGTGTGTGTGTGTGTGTGGAAACATATACCACATCTATGGGAGATTCTATGAGATAGCCAGTGATATCAGCAGGATAACTATTCAGACTAGTGAAGTCATCATGTCTGGGAATGTAAGTAGTTCTGTGACTAGTGGCTGCTACTGACAGTCTTTAGTTTCTACTCCATTGCCTGCTGGCATTAAATAGGGCAGCTGCTGCCCCGTTTCATACATACATCACTATGGCTACTGAGTTGGTTGGTACAACAATACACTGGTTGACTGGTTCATCTTCAGCTGCTAGCATTGTATTGTGAGGTATTATACAGGTTACATTAATATGGCCACTGCACTATTAGACACTGTACTGACATCCTATGAACAGCAGCAGCTGTTGTGTAGATATATACTCCTGACACCAACAGCTACTGCACAGATATACTCCCAACAACTGCAGCTACAGTACAGATATACTCCCCCAAAACAGTAGATTGTATACAATCACACTATTTTATATTTGATTTTAACTGAAATGAATCTGGTGTACAACTTTTACATGAGCAAAGCTAAAACTATGAAGAGAAAAAGTTTGTATCAGGATTTACACTAAATTAGGAGTGCAATTTAAGAATGATTAAATATGGTACTCCCAACGATAGTAGCGACTGCATAGACATACTCCTGACAACAGCAACTACTGTACATATACACTTCTATAGTACAGACATACTCCAGCCACAGCTACCGTACAGATATACTCCTAACGAGAGAAGCCACTGTAACTGATATAATTCAGAACAAAGGAATTCTACACTCTATACCAAAACAATTTCTACACATTTGCTGTTCTGGTGTGATATGACAGATACAAATATTACACTACTCACATAATGAGAAAGAAAGAATCACTATATAGATATCATATGAGATACATATAATATATTTTATAGACAACAACAATATATTGTGGAAAAATATATATGTACCACAGATATATAGAAATTAAAACACTTGACCAAATGATACTACTATCTACAATAATGTTCTATATCACAATATTGAACAGTGCACATTGCCATTTTACAGACAAATATGATTACACAGAAAAGATAAATTCAATAAAACATGTTATAACTATTATAACTTTATATAAAATACACAACATGTCTAATCTGCTTATAATAATCACAATTCTTTTTTTAATGAAAAGGCACATTAGATAGTGTGAGATGCAATGTTTTAGAAAGGGAAATTCATTGGTGGAATGGTTTTGATTATAAATCTGGTGTATTAGGGCTAACCAGGTATCAGACACAGGCAACTACTATAACATAATACAGGAACTAAGTAATCAAATAACAGAATAATCATAACACCAAGCCCTTACCTACCATTTAGCTAAAAATAACTCCAGCTCCCTTCTCTAACTGAAAATGTAATACTATTCTCACTGATGAACAGTCAGAAGGGGGCAGAAAATGTACCCAGTTTCTATATAAAGAATGAAAGAATGTCCCCTGCTCCCACTCCCTCAGTCTCTTCTAGATGGAAAAAAAATGCCATTTTATCTCCTGCCCTTGCACAATATCAGAAATTATATCAGAAATCAATGAAAGAATTATTTTAGCGAGTAGAAAATGGTTTTTGCATTACTTCTAAAAATAAAATGGTAAGAAGAAATTTAGAAAAGGTAAATTTCCTTGTTGCAGCTGATAGATGAGCTTTGCAAGTTTTGCTTTCTTTTTTTTTCTTTCATAATAATAAATAATGAAAGCAGGACAGTGTCCATAATCAATGCAGGCCTTTCCTAGATTGGTAAGATAGAAATTTAGTTTCAACATCTGAAGGATGATGTGTGCAGGAAGAACGTGGGTGGGGAGGAAATTCTAGAGGGTTGCAATTACAGGGAGTAAAAACTGGGTGAAGTGTGACACAGTAGGGGTTTGGGAAATGGAGACCTGGTTGTGTAGAGAAGATACTGTAAACAACAGCTAAAGTTTCTATCAAATCATTCTCTGCAGTGTTGAAATTACATATTCTATGTTCTAATTTTTAGGACAATAATAAACACATACAAAGTAGCTTCTAAAAGACAGTTCTAACCTGCAAAACACAAGCAAAGAAAATTAACTAATGGAGAAAATTCTATGTAACCTTCCATCTATAGAAACTAATTTTTCCAGACAAACTCTCTAGTATTGTGTGTGTGCATGTGATGTATTCAAAGCTGGGACTTCAATATTATCACTAGACTGGGTTTTCTCCATTCCTGTCACATTCTTCATTTTGACTTCATGGGGTTATTTTCATTTCTAATTGTATTAAGGCTGGACACCTACCTTGCTATGCTGAACAAGGTGGCACTCAAGTGACTGGTGATTTATAAAACAGTTGTTGGCACTCCGTCGCTTACGACGTCGAGGGTTCCAGTTGATCCGATCGACAGAACAGCCTGCTCATGAAATTAACGTGCAAGTGGCTGAGCACTCCACAGACACGTGTACCCTTAACGTAGTTCTCGGGGATATTCAGCGTGACACAGTGTGACCCTTTGAATTACAGGCACAAGAGAAACAGGAAGTAAGAGTGAGAGAAAGTTGTGGGGAAAGAGTACAGCAGGGTTCGCCACCATCCCCTGCCGGAGCCTCGTGGAGCTTTTAGGTGTTTCCGTTCAATAAACACTCACAACATCTGGTCTGGGAATCGAAACCGCGATCCTATGACCGCGAGCCCGCTGCCCTAACCACTGGGCCATTGCGCCTCAACTTATAAAACAGTACATTTAAAATAATAGACACAATTCATACATTACATTTCAGAAGATACATGATTTAATCAATAATTCTACCAGCTACCAATGGGTCTGGTTGGTTGCTCTTTTCTATTTTATGTTAAGTGCTTATAATGTCTAATATCCCATCAATACACATTAACTTACACAACTCATGCAAATATATATAAGCTATATGCACAAACACTTTGTCACCTTCTTTTCAGCCTGCTCAAATAATATCACAATATTCCAATGGTGGGAATCAATTCCAAACACTAGAGGCACAAAGTATGTCTATCCTTACATCGATTTCATAGAGTGAAGTTTGACTAGAATTCTTCTCTAAGCTAATAACTTAGTAATGTGTTCTGTAAATCTTCAAAATGATTTTCTTATATAACTTAACCACAAGAAGAGGATAGGTGCTTATAATCTCTCCAAGGCTATCAAGATTGATGTGACTAATGCCTAACCAGACCTTCTGCTGATCAATGTTTGTAAAAATCCATAGATAGGGAAGAAACATGATCCAAATGCTTGTAATATTTTCTCTGAAAGGCACTTAAATACTAGACAGTGAAGCAGAATATCAGAAGTACTACCCGTTTCTATAATTGCCAAAACAATCCCATCTCTCGCATGCTTTAAGATGCCAGACACTGGTGCTCATACATCAGTCAGCAGGTCAAGACCTACAGACAAATAAATACATGCATTACACAAGTAATAAATTTAGAGAAGAAAATTTGGTTGATCATATAGCTGATTTTTAAGTTTAACCCAGCCCATCCCAGTGGTTGAGGTCAAAAATTCAGCAGAAGTCATGGAATGGACAAGATAAAATATCTCAAATGTCATGGAATCTGAACTGTTAATCATTTCCTCGATACAGATGCAGTTGCCAAGTAAAAGATAACAGCCTGTATTAAATATTGGTACATGGGGGTAAATGTAACCTAACATTGAAGGAAGGTTATGTGGTCAGATCTCAAAGACCTGTAGCAAACAAGCAGTAATTCTAGATGCAAAGAAGATTGGATGATGATGATGATGATGCCATTCACTAAATAGTCTAACACAAATCAAACAAACTCATTAATCATATTATCAGCTGGCAATAGTTTTGTGTTTATACATATATATCATTTTCATGTCTACTTTCCGTGCTTGCATGGGTCAAATGGAGTTTGAGGCAGATTTTCCACAGCTAGATGCTTTTCCTGTAGCCAACATTTCCCTGTTTCCAAGCAAGGTAATGTTTCCCCATGGCCAGACATATTCTCAAAGAATATCAAAAATGAATGATACTGTTTGTATGACAATGGCATTCATTTACAACTATTACATGGTGTCAAGACAAGGAGACAGCAAAATGTATACACTCACTCCCCCCCACACACACAAACAGGCTTCTCTCAGTTTCCCTCAACTAAATCCACTTACAAGGCTTCAGCGAGACTGAATCCAGAACCATGTAGTTAGGAAGCAAACTTCTTACCATGTAGCTTATCTTTTACTTGTCTCAGTCATTTGACGGTAGCCATGTTGGGGTACTGCCTTGAATTTTTAGTCAAATGCATCAACTCTAGTACTTCTTTTCTTTTTAAGCCTGGTACTTAGTCTACCAGTCTCTTTTGCCCAACCTCTAAGTTACAAGGATGCAAACACACCAACACTGGTAGTCAAGCGACGATGGGGGAACAAACAGACAGAAACAGACACACACACACACATATATATATATATATATATATATATATATATATATATATATATATATATATATATAACAGGTTTCTTTCAGTTTCTGTCTACCAAATCCACTCACAAGACTTTAGTTGGCCAGAGGCCACAGTAAGGCACTTGCCCAAGGTGCCACGCAGTAGAACTGAACCTATAACCATGTAAGCTTCTTACCACACAGCCATGCCTGCGCCTCCACACAGCTATATAATTAGTTTTATAAAGTAGAACTCCAAGAAGTTTGTTTACAGAAGATGTGAGTCTATGTCCCAAGAGCAGCCTTCTTTTTCCTATCCCAAAAGCCTTTTAACCCACTATGTACATGCTGTTATTTATGGCTTTTTCTACTTTTGAGATCCACTGTTAAAATTGAATTATTCTATGTCTCTTGGAGTTTCTAAATTCTAATGACAGCTGGATGGATGGCTAGACAGACAGATAGGCAGGCAAAGATGGCAGACATAGAAACAAATAGGCATACAGAGAGAGAGACAGACAGACAGACAGATGTGTGAGAGAGAAAGATGAAAAAACAAAAGCTAGTTCCACTTGTTTAAATCAAACAAGTTTAGCAGGAAAATAGCATTAACAGTAGCATTTTGACTTCTGCAGAAGACTCCAAACTGATGAAGGAGTATTTTTACATGTGTATCTGATTTACGATGTCTCCTACCTGAGTGAGGCTCCAATGAGTCATAGCATGCTAACGGCTCAACAGAATGGTATAATGTATATTGTAGAAACAACAGTAAACGAAGAAGATGCCAGAAATATGTTTTGGAAATCTTTGATGAAACTGGAGAAGAGTTATGATGATGATGATGAGGAGGAGGAGGAATGATGACGACAACATGATTATCATCATCATAATCCATCGTATTCATTTTCTTTGCTAAGCTGGAAAGGTTTACACTTGTAATTCCTTCCCACCTGTCTTTCTCAGCGCACACTCGCACAGATGCTACACCCACAATTACTTCAAACACCATTATACTTCGCTCACTTTAAATACTATCAATTGTTGATCATCACCAGAAACCAAAGCAAGCCTATGTTGCATGAGCTGCAAGAAATAGCAACCAAATCCATCTCAAATCTTACACTCTACCCACTTGAAGAAAAAAAAGTAGGGGTTAAGCAACAATAACAACCAGTAAGATACAAAGCTATTTTCTTTTATATGAATAACAATGTACAGGAATTAGTATATATTAACATTAATTTAAATTATATTATCGCTGGTGATTATTTCATAAATGCCTGAGAACGATAGGGAGATATATTCTAGTAGGATATTCAAAATTAAAATGAAGAAGTACTGAATTTTAAATTCTAAAAGAATCAAGGTCAATGATTGCTAGGTAAAATGCTTCACAGCATTTCACCCCTCTTCAGGCTCTGAGTTCAAATTCCACCAAGATTGACTGTCTTTCATGGCATTGTTATTATTATTATTAATAGCTGGTAGAATCATTAGCATACCAGGCAAAATGCTTAATGGCATTTTGTCTGTCCTTACATTCTGAATTCAAATGCCGAGGTTAACATTGCCTTTCTTCCTTTCAGAGTCAACAAAATTAAGTACCAGCTGAGTATTGGGGCTGGTGCAATCAACTTACCCACTCCCACTGAAATTGTTGGCCTTGTACCAAAACTTGGAACCATTATTATTATTGTTTTTTTTGTTATTATTATTATTATTAATGATGATGATGGCAACTTACATTGGCACAATGCCACAAATTTTAGGGAAAATGTGTAGCTAATTATGTTGCCCTCTTCCCAACTCCAGTACTTAACCGTACTTATTTTATCAGCCCAGGAAAGATGAAAGGCACAGCTAACCCAGACAGAATTTGAACTCTGAAGACAAAGTGCTGTTACTAACTAAATACCATGAAAAAACTTGTCTGATGTGCTAGGAATTCTACTAAGTATAATAATAATAATAATAATAATAATAGTAATTGCAGCATAAGCAAGAAACCAAATATTGTAAGTCAAAGAGATAGAAAGCTATGATGTTAAAGCCTTTGTCAAGAGCATGAGGCTCTAGGGAGAGAACAAAAACAGTTTTAATAGTAGAATACAAACCCTCGATCCCAGAACTAGGTTTTATGTGTATTCCTCATAAATATCTAAAATGCTTTTTTCTTTTATGTTGAACTGTGTAACAACTGACTTTTTGTTCATGTTTTCAATCATGGACCACCTAATGTGAGAGGTTTTACTTTACAGTTAACACTGCTCAGTTGACCCTCCTTCACAATAGCTTTTTCTTTTTTTTTGGTGAAACCTTCTGCAACATCAGTTTAACGATAAAGAATGGAAGACGCTGGAGTTTGCTTTAGTTCTCATGGAGTTAACTAGTTGAAACATGCACCTATTCTTGAGTGGGACATCAGTCAGTCACAGCATGGAAATCCCATTCTTTCTCTTAAGTTCTGGTACTTGTGGCACCTAATTACAATTTGGAACTGTCATTCAGGAGCTCACTTTGCACAACCATGTAGATTCAGGTTCAAACCCACTGTGTTGCACCTTGGGATAGTGTCTTCTACTACAGGCCTGGGCTGACTAATACCTTAGAAGTGGATTTGGTAGAAGGGAACTATGTGCAAGCCTGTTATGTGTGTGTGTGTGTGTGTTTTTTGTGTTTATCCCCCCTCACATATACTGCTTGACAACTGATGTTGGTTTGCTTACATCTCCACAGCTTAGCAATTTGGCAAAAGGGATTGATAGAATGGGTACCAGACTTGAAAATAGGTATCGGGTTTGATTTGTTCGATTAAATTCTTCATGGTAATGCTCTGTCATGGCAGTAGTCCAATGACTGAAACAAGTAAGAAAAAATAAAAGGGACTGTGGCCAAGGTTTAAGTTTATTTGATCAAAGTGATGAAACACAAATCAGATCTTTTTTGCCATTCGATAACCATCTTGATGACTTCCTAATCAACAGTAGCAGCATTCTCAGTTTTCAGTTGAATCTAAAATGCTTCATTCTGTTGGTCTTTGTTCTTGCTACATTGTCCTGGCCAGGACACACAGAAACATTCTGAAAAACTGGGAAACATCTAACTCCATTTTGTATCGTTTCTACAAGCCTCAGCACTTTCTCTAAGAATGATTATATTTCAGGTCTTTGAGTTTTAAAGTATGATCTATCAGATTTCTGTCAGAACAAAGACCAGATCAGTGACCTGCAAAATGGACTAAATAAAATAATTATCATTACTACTTAAAAAATATCTTCCCATAAGCCAACAAAAGAATTTCTATATGTAATGAGTCAATTTGCTAGAAATAGTAGCCAAATATCCTTCAAATCACACCTTAGCATTTACAAAAGAAAAGACAGATAATGCAGTCCTAGACACTGTGTCTGCGAAAAGAATGGGATGATCAAAACTGGAATAGCTTTGATTTATAGGTCTACTTCAATAGGGATGACATGAGGCAAAAAAAAAAACAATGACCATGACAAATGTATCGTTTTTTTTGTGTTTTTTTTTTCTTTTTTAAACTAACCATTTCATTTAGATTGTT
>NC_068984.1:132369617-132372819 GCF_001194135.2 Octopus bimaculoides | reverse complement strand
CGTTTTTTTTTTGTTTTTTTTTTCTTTTTTAAACTAACCATTTCATTTAGATTGTTCACAGATGTTACTATTCTCTATTTGGTGTCAATCCAAGCCCAGCACAAGACCATTCATAACATAATCCACCCTGACAATGGAGCATATTCTTTAGACACTGATTGGCTTTGATACTGAACATTTTTGTCCTATACCACAATGGCAAACAAAGAAATAAAGAAGTGCTGAAATTCTATGAAAAACAGGGAAAAAATAATTAAGAAAGATTTTAGAGACAAATCTCTGAGGAAACCTGTCTTTTGATAGGATCTATTTAAATGATAACCTGCTGTGGACATATTTGTTTTGGAAACAGTTGAAATAAAAGTGCTCTTTTTATATCTATGTGTGTCTATAAAGACTTCAACAATATTCTTTGTAGTTACCTTTTAAAAGAGATAATCCAAAGTACTCAGTCTCTCTTAATCCAAGCTGAATGACAACTGCATTGAAAACCTCATGGAATTTAGCTTTGACCTGAAACAACAAAATAATAGTTACAGCTGCTAGCAAACCAGTTTTAAAAAGGCAGTTATATATTTTTTTAAAATAAAATACAATTATTAATGTAGCCCCACTGTCCACACACCTACCTGAGCACACAAGCAAACAAGAAAGATCTGTAGAGTAAAGATGATGTATATGGGCAAATATATATATAATATGAAACTCAGTGATATAAAGTTAATATGATGGGTCATGAGTTCAAAACTTTACTACAGTCATTGTGTAGCCTTAAGAAAAGAATATAAATGCATACCTAAGTCTACCTGTTAAAATTAGATTCCACTCATATTTCAAAATTAAGAGATTACAGAAGCCAATGTCAAATTTAGCAAAGGGAAAATAACACAGCTTCACATATAAAACACACACACACATTTGAGTGTTGTTAAACTGGATTCACTCCGTCATATTTAAAGGTTTCATGAAACTAATTATATTCATTGGGAAGTCTGAAATAATACTCAACACACGTTTAACACAATGCGTATGGAGTACTGTATTTTTGAATGAAAACACAAATACCACACACACACACACTAAAATATTCAGTCCCTTCCCATGTGGTGAATTGTAGTGAAAAATATAAAAAGGAAAATGCACTGAAATTTTATGTTGGACAAAATATTTTTATGAACTAAAATATTTACATAGCTGACCGGTTTCGCTTGTACTAATCATGACTAAGAAGTTAGAGATAACGTTACAATTATGATATCATAAAAGGTTTTCCCTTCCATGTAAGCAAGAGGAAGGCTGAGAACATGGGACTGAACTAGACTTTCCTTTACTTTATCTGTTACGTATACTTCAAAATTCGGTAACACATAATCCCACAATATATAATAAAATTCCTAGATGCACCTCATATGTGCAGCATGAATAATCAAGCCAAACACTTATGTTATTTCCTTCCTCAAACTGCATGTACGCTCTTACACATTGATTGGTATGTGTTGTCCAAACCACTATCCGGCAGCGTCCAATTCTCTAACGGTTTTTCTCAAATGAATCAAGTCATAACCTTATCCATCTATTGTTTTCATAATCGATCATAATGTCTTACGTTTAAGATGATTCCCATGCTTTCTCTGATGAGAAGGCTACAATTTTAATATGGATCACACAGGTTGTAATCCTTTGAAACATATGTAGGAATAAAGTATGCAATTATAACATGCGTTTTCTCCAATCCTTAAATTCTTATATATATATATATATATATATATATATATATATATATATATATATATATATATATATACATGTATATATATGTATACACACACACACACACACACATATGGAAAGGTAAAAGAGATTAACAGTTGCACATGCATGCAATAGTTCACTTAACTGCACAGTTACAGTAGGATTAAGGAATAGTAGTGTATACATGTGGCCACATCATCACTGATGTAGGATAACAAGGTACACTCAATTATGAACCATGCTATGCGTAGGGTCGGCAATCAGTCAAAGAATCTGCTTGTACTGCAAAAACTTGCCCCAGCGACCACCCACGATGTTCAGCTACCCAGAATGCACTGATTATCATTTGTGTTTACATGACTGTACTGCAAGGCTGCATATTTTTTATACAGATCTTATGTACTCGTACTAATCAACATGGGACCAGAGAAAAGAAAATATACAAAGGCATCTGATTCTAACAAACAATGTAGATGACTGTATTCTCTACAGGGAAAGGTAGAGATGATCAAGAAATTACATGATGGTGGAAGCTTTGCTGCTGTGGGCTGTGAGTTTGGTGTCAATGAATCTACTATTTGTTCCATTTTACAAAGTATTACTCTTTTACTCTTACTTGTTTCAGTCATTTGACTGTGGCCAAGCATTTTGTCCTGTGTACTAATGATTTTTCTGCCAGCTCACTGCCTTAATAATAATTATTTATCCCAGTACTGGTACTTAATCATCCATGAGAGAGTGAAAGGCAAAGTTGACCACAGTGAGATTCGACCACAAGAGGAATAACCATAATATATTCTATCCCAAGTTTTAACAAATACTGCTAATTCACTGCCATTAATTTAGACATGTGCACTTAAATATGGATTACATGGCATGTTGGTAACACAGGACACAAACTAAACAGAGGTGAACTGGTTTACAACCAAAGGGCTTAATCCAATTTTTTATGCAATTTCTGAAAAAAAGATTTTTTTTTTGTGTAATCTTTACTTATTATAATCAATTAAAAAATATTCAATGTAAATTGGATTAATAAATTTATTCATTTATTTATTACTATTTATTTACATGTGATCAAAAGGTGGTCTCAGGCAGGTTTTGTATCAAAAGGTCTAAACTTAGTACCTGTGTTTTGTTTCAATTACATCTTATTTCACAGACCAATAACTAAATAATCTTGGATGGTGATTTGATCTGAGGTTGAAGGTTAAAACTAAAATTATGTTACACTTACATCTGCCATTCAAAACTCACATTCACTTTTTTATCTTTTCTTTTATTTGTTCCAGTCATTGGACAGTGGCCATGTTGGGGTACCAACTTGAAGGATTTAGTCAAACAAATTGACCCCAGTATTTTTTAAAATCTGGGTATTTATTCTATTAGTCCCTTTTCTTGAACTTAACTGTCAAGCACAGTGTGGGGGGGGACAACCACCCCCCAAATA
>NC_068984.1:132367863-132369607 GCF_001194135.2 Octopus bimaculoides | reverse complement strand
ACAACCACCCCCCAAATAAATATATATATATATATATATATATATATATGATTGGTTTTCATAGTTTCTCCATCAATCAAATTCACTTGCAATGTACTGGTCAGCCAGGACTATAGCAGAAGACACTTGCTCCAATGCCATGCAGTGGGACTGAACCCAAACTATGTAGTTGCAAAGTGAGTTTCTTAACCACACAGCCATTTCGTAATAATAGCACATATCTAATACAAATTTTTTTTGTAAGGTATGAAACAGCTGCTACACACACACACACACACACTAATGGAAAACCCTTATATAGAAAAAAGAAAAAATTCTGATTACTGTCTTCTTTCATTACTCACCTCTTACCACCACCTAAACCCTTTCTCCTAAGGTTTATTTACAACCTTCTGAAAAAACACCCTACTAGGCCACAGGTTCCCTGAAAGTATTCACCATTCTAGCCTCACCAACCTAGTAAGTCCTATAAAGTCTGTGGGTACTGCACTTCTTTGCACAGTGTGACATAACACACTCACAGAAGAAGAAAAAAGGCTGGGCCTCCCAGACTGCTGCACACAACATGCACATACATAATTTTAATCTGAAGAACTACGGGAGCACCTGCAACATTTGTGGTTGCTTTAGTCATAAGAAATGTGAACCCAAACTCCTTTCAATCATACCCTATCATTTAAAAAAAAAAAAGCAAGGACATATTAGATAAGTCTTGTTCAATCAATGCCATGCTAGTATAGAGCTAGGATATAGATTTGAGGTACAATTTTATTACTGGATGCTCTACCTGTAGCCAACCTTTACCTATTTTACACATTCTGTGTCATGCTGAATATTCCTGAGAACTACGTTAAGGGTATGCATGTCTGAACAGTATTCAACCACTTGCACATTAACCCTTTCGTTACTGTATTTATTTTGAGATGTTCTGTGTTTCTTTCAATTAATTTTAAATATAACAAAGAATTCAGTAAAATAACTTAGTTGTCATTCAGCTAGTGTTAGGAACATAAATTGTTTGGTGGAAGATTTTAATTCAAAACTTATGACAAGGCATTTGTACTACAGAGCCAGAGCCGGTTTCAGCCGGGTTGGTAACGAAAGGGTTAATTCCAGGAGCAAGCTGTTTCATTGATCAGATCAACTGGAACCCTTGGCATTGTGAGCAACAGAGTGCCATTTCATTTCTATTTCTACAACATAAAAATATTTTGACAATTTTTTTTATACAATTCCTCATATCTAATTATAAAAATATAGTAGGACTTTTTTTAAACAGTGAATGGCTATAAGGGTCCACCCAAGTAAAACAGGAAACAAATGTTTTAAATAGGTTTTTAAAAAAAACGTTGGAAACCACTGCTCTAGCTGTTAGAGTGCTTGGAAAATGTTTTAAATTGTTCAACGTTCATTTCTCCAGATATATACTTGTTCTTATCAAATAACTGCAAATTACCACCAGGCCACAGAATGCAACCAATTCAGGTCTACACAACTTCTGTTTGTTTATCTGCCTTTTAATGTTTTTCCACCTGAATTGCTTTTGATGTCAGCAATAAAACATCATCTTTATCACTGTGGTCTTTTACATGATATACTGGATACGCCTACTTATTGTTTATGAATGTGTAAGTACACACACACACACACACACGCACACAGTGAGAGAAAGGATGTGTGTGTGTGTATGTACATATGTATATATATATATATACTTTCACTGTGTGTGTGTAGGGAGAAAGGG
>NC_068984.1:132334187-132367853 GCF_001194135.2 Octopus bimaculoides | reverse complement strand
ATAGATTTCTGAAAAATTATTGAAAAATTAAATTTTGGTAAATTTAAAAGAAAAGTCTTTTTAAAGACGTATTTGTATAGTATTCAAGTAACAGCGGCATTTTTCTTGTTTCTGCATGTCTCTGTTTCACTTGTTAACTCTTTTGGGTTCGAAGAAGGAGTGCTATGATAGTAGCAGTGTTAATTGGTTAGGTGTCCTGACATTGACCTGTTGATGGTCGTAGTGATCTGTATTGTTAATAATGTTTGCGTGAGTGTTATTCTATATATCTTTTATCTTTTACTTGTTTCAGTCATTTGACTGCGGCCATGCTGGAGCACCGCCATTTAGTCGAGCAAATCGACCGCAGGACTTATTCATTGAAGCCTAGTACTTATTCTATCGGTCACTTATTATGAGCCGCTAAGTTACGGGGACGTAAACACACCAGCATCGGTTGTCAAGCGATGTTGGGGGCACAAGCACAGACACACAAACATGCACACACATACACACATATATATACATATATGCGACGGGCTTCTTTCAGTTTTCGTCTACCAAATCCACTCACAAGGCTTTGGTCGGCCCATATATATATGAGGCAAACTGGCAGAATTGTTAGCACATTAGGTAACATTCTTAGCAGCATTTCCTTTATCTTTAAGTTCAAATTCCACCGAGAGCGACTTTGCTTTTCATCTGTTTGGGGGTTGGTCAAATAAGTACCAGTTGAGTACTGGGGCTGATGTAACCGGCTTACTCTCTCCTTGCAAAATTGTTGAAACCAATATATACATACACACACACACACACACCCACACACACATAAACGTTCCTATTATTGTACCTCATTCAAAAATGCAGTCTAAAGATATTTTTTTCTATTTTTAAGAACACACAAACGATGTTTAATTATGATACCACACTTATTCTGATAAGCTAATGTGTGAAGGAACATAATGCCGACCTAGCACTAACAACATGAGACTCCAGAACCTAGATCCATTTTATGTATAACAATTTATGATGTTGCCAACATTTCAGTAAGCTACTCCAATGTCTAATTATATTGAAAAGTAATTAAAGCACAATAGGAAGTTGGCTTGTTAGAAACATAGTCAGGAAGTTGTTCAGTAATATGATTTAAGTAATTAAACATCAATTATTAAAAAGTGTGAATTCTGACAAATATAAATACTGCTGTTTCTGGTATCATTTAGGCCTCAGGTCAGTCCTGGTTTAATAGGTTTATGACTAAAGGTGTTTCATAAACACCCATTCTATTGTTTTATGAAAATAACATATGTAGAAGTACAGTATATAGCGATGAATGTGATTTAAGGGAGATTTGACTGCTATTTCTAGCAGTATCATATAAAAGATTCCTTGCTGACTCCCTGGTTGAGTAAAAATCATGTGTATGATCCTTTTCCCTTGTAGATATAATAAAGTTCAACAACAACAAGTCTCTATAAGGTTGTTTGACTTGTTTAGAAATAGCAGCTAAATTTCCCTCCTTTCACATCATAAAAAAAAAAAGACAAATTAGACAATGTATACCTAGATATATTGTGCTTGAAAGAAAAATACAATGGTCAACGTTGGAATGCTTTTGATCAAAGGAGTGTCCAAGCAAAGATGACCAGGGTGGAGCAGGGGCTAAAATACAACAGCAACAACAATCATTATTAGCTCTGTGGGTTGGGTAAGTGGTACTGCAGCAGATCAGTGACTCAACCAGAGCAAGGGTTAACAGACCAATATCTCACAACTACTCAACTGTGAAGCCTCACCACACACAGTCAGTCAGTCTGTCACTTTAGTATATACACAAGCTATCGTTTGCACCCTTGCAGCAAGATATGCAACAACTGCACAGACACGAAGCAGCAAAAGTAGTAAGAATAAAACTTACATCTACATATGTCTTGAATTCAGCCCCACTTAAGAGTATCACCTGTACAACTTTCCTCTTCTTAGGGGACCCACTGCCATTTAGTAAAGACATCCTGCAGCAGCCTGTCAGCTGATCTCCAAGTGGTAAACATTACATTGGTCTATGTGATACACCTGTAAAAGATGGAAATGAAAAAAGTAATCAGTGGTGAGGCATAAGCGTGGCTGTGTGGTTAAGAAGCTTGCTTCCCAACCATGTGGTCTTGGGTTCCGTCCCACTGTACAAAATTTCAGGCCTTGTGCCTATAGTAGAAAGAATAGGATACTCAACTTGGAGGGGGAAATTAACAAGCAATATTGACAAAAGTGTAGACGCAAGTATTAAAAGTACATGAACATGAATGTAGAAGAAAAGAATGATAGCCTAGAAGGTATCATGTATACACACACACATATATATATATCATTACAGACAGGTGTAAAATATCACAGAACATTCATTCACTGATAGTAAGTATTGCTTAGTTCCATTTTGTTAATGAGCACGTTTCAAAATTATTTTAAAGTGCAATACAAAAATGCCGAAACGTCTAGCTTGACAACTTCCAAGACAAACTAAACCTGTAAATAGAAACAACATTTAGCTAGAAATTTTGAAGACACAGAAATTAGAATTTTTTCAAATTGAATAGTAAATGCCAATCTGTATACAAATGACTCAATCAGCTTTTTTTTTTTCTTTTTTTATGTGCCCTTTTAAAGCCTAGCCAGGCTCATAGGCCCGGTTTCCCGGTTTCTATGGCGTATGTGTCCCCCCCCCCAAGCTGGATGGGACACCAGTCCATCGCAGCAGTACTCAAGAAACAAGAAGAAAGAGTGAGAGAAAGTTGGTGCAAAAGAGTACAACAGGGGTCGCCCCCCACATGCTTGAGCCTCATGGAGCTTTAGGTGTTTACGCTCAATAAACACACACAACGCCCTGTCTGGGAATCGAAACCGCGATCCTCCGACTGAGTCCACTGCCCTAACCACTGGGCCATTGCGCCTCCACACTCAATCAGTTACTGTACTGATAATCCCTCCAAATATAATACAGCATAAGAAAATAGACAGAAAAATTTAATTTGTTAAAACATTCATTTTATCTCTTTTACATAATGGCTGTGTGGTAAAAAGTTTTCTTCCCAGCCACCTGATTTTGGGTTCAGTCCCACTGCATGGCACCTTGAGCAAGTGTCTACTATATTCTGGACCAACCAAAGCCTTATGAGTGGATTTGGTAAGTAGACACTGAAAGAAACCCATTTTATACATGTGTGTGTGTGTGTATGTACATGTTTGAGTTTATAACCCATCGCTTGACAACTGGTATTGATTAAGAAAATTACTATTTGTAAATCTCCCAATGAGAGATATTCAGCAACAGTACTCTAGAGGAAAGATTATTTGCCAACATAACATGGCAGTCCTGGTTTAGGATGAATGTTGCTGTAATTTAACCCCAGGAGACATCGTCTCCAGCTGGCTATACGACACGATCTGTCCTTGTTTGAAAATATAAGGACACAGATCGTGTTGTATAGCCAGCTGGAGATGATGTCTCCTGGGGCTAAATTATAGCAACATTTGTCCTAAACCAGGACTGCCATGTTATGTTGGCAAATAATCTTTACTCTGGTATTGATTTGTTCACATTCCTGTGATTTAGTGGTTCAACTAAAGAGACTAATGGAATAAGTACCAGACTTTAAAAAACAAAAATAAAACTGGAGTTGAATTGTCCAATTAAAATCCTTCAACTGCATGGCTGCAATTCAATGACTGAAAGAAGTGACAAATATACATACAGAACTCAAAATACTGAACTAGATGCTAGTGGGTTTCTCATTTTTATAATACAGCTGTTATTTAGAGCATTATGTTAGAATTTCACCTTCTATGATACCTACTTACAGTTATGTGAACAAGGATGTAAAGAAATAAATGGACAGGCTATAGATGCTTTGGTACCAATGGCAGGATATGAACTACGAGCGCTTAAGATTGGTGCTTTATTGACAGAGACGAGGGTAAGATACAAATCTTTATGTTTCAGCTTTAACTTATTTTAGTCATTGGACTGCGACCCTAGGACTTATTTCTCCTTTTTAAGTCTGATACTTATTCTACTGTCCTCTTTTGCTGAACCACTAAGTTCTGGGAACATAAACAAACCAACACTGGCTAACATGCAGTGGGGTGGGAAACAGGCACACACACACACAGACACAAACACATGAAGACCTCCATACAGTTTCCATCTATCAAGTTCACTCACAAGGTATTGGTTGGCCCAGGGCTATAGTAGAAGACACTGGCCCAAGGTGCCATGCAGTGAGACTGAACCTGAGACCACATGGTTGCAAAGTAAGCTTCTTAACCACACAGCTATGCTTGCACCTCCAATGTCTAACTGAGGAGAGTTGAGGAGCCCTACTTAAGAGACAACTCTTAACCAGAAGTTCAGTGACAAATCCTGACATCATGAATTCAGAAACACCTGGTTCTACTCCCTGTACACTTAATATATTTCCTTATAGTAGGAAACACTGAAAGAACTAAGTATCAGAATTGGTGGCAATTTCACAGATTACAGTCAGAACGGTGTAATCAAAGGAATTTAGATTAAATGTGATGGTGACAAAAGAAGGAATGACTATGAAACCTGGAATCAACAGAGACAAGGTAGTTTCTTTTACTCAATGTTTAGAAGCAAAAAAAAAACAAAAAAAAAAAAAAAAAAAAAAAAAAAAAAGCCAATCCTGAAAATATCTGAAATTCTCTGACAATTACCAAAACACCACCACTACCACTACCATTGAACACCAAACAATACTGTCAGTGTTGTTTTTTTCCAAGTGGTACCAGATAAACAGACTGACTTTCTACCAATAGAAACATTCAAATAGCTAACATGAGAATGTAGGAATATAAGAAAATGGTGACCTTGAGGCAAAGCGAAACAACTCCATTAATAAGAAAGGTCACTATCAGCACTACATGTGGTAGACATAATTTCAATAAACGAAGGGTCAAAATATATGCCAGTTTAATGATGGTGGTCACATGCAAATCTTAATATAAGAGATACAAACCAACAAAGGAACTTCTATGTAACTGTTCAAATTTCCCTTAAATTCCATCATGAAAAGAGGAAGGACACATTAGATAATCAAGCTCCAGATACACTGTCCTTTAAAAAGAAACAGATGTGATAGTCATGGAATGGCAGGTCTTTGATCTTAAGTCTTCTGGAGCTGGTTTGACTTAACATTACTGACTTAAAGCATGAACCCCAAACCCTGTTTACATCTTTGTAAAGGGTTCCATGAAATTGTTCTAGTTAATGAAGTTTGTCCAGCAGCAGCAGCAGCAGAAAGTAAGTAACATTTATCATGAGACATCCACTCAACCATGGCAAGATCAAGTGAAGCAACATAGCCAGCCAGCCAGCCAGCCAGCCAGCCAGCCAGAGTGTTCAATATAAAAAAGTTCAAGTCTGAAAAACTACTGAAATTCTCAGTGAAGAAAGTAATGTGAAAATCATAGCACAAAATGATATTCTGCTTAGCAACCTACTCCTGCTTCCCTGATCCTGGATGCAACAAATCTTGATTCTATCAGAATTTAAACTCACAATAGTAAGACATTAAATATAGATACACTGTGGATATACAGTGTTTCTGATATAGATTCATCATTTAATGTCTATTTTTCCATGCTTGCATAGGTCAGTCAGAATTCGCTGAGGCTGATTTTCTTACAACTAGAGGCTTTTCCTGTCACCAACCCTTAGCTGTTTTCCAAGCAAGGTGATATTTCCCCATGGGCAGACTTGTTTTTTCATAGAAGATAAACTTACTTGCATCACATTGATAATGATTTACAACCATCACATGAGGTCTAGACAAGGGTACATGTGAACACACACAAATATATATAGGCACAAGAGTGGTTCCAGGTTCAGTCCCACTGCTTGGCACCTTGGGCAAGTGTCTTTTACTATAGCCTCAGGCCGACCAAAGGCTTGTGAATGGATTTGGTAGACAGAAACTGAAAGAAGCTCGTCGTATGTATGCATGTGTGTGTATATGTTTGTGTGTCTGTGTTTGTCCCCCAACATCGCTTGACAACCAATGCTGGTGTGTTTACATCCCCATAACTTAGCGGGTCGGCAAAAGAGACCGATAGAATAAGTGCTAGGCTTACAAAGAATAAGTCCTGGAGTCTATTTGCTCGACTAAAGGTGGTGCTCCAGCATGGCCACAGTCAAATGACTGAAACAAGTAAAAGAGTATATATATATATATATATATATGACAGGCTCCTTTCAGTTTTTGGCTACCAAATTCACTCAAAAGGCTTTGATCTGCTCTGAGACTCTAGTAGAAGACATGCCCAAGGTGCCATATGCTTGGGAAGCAAGCTTCCTAACCACACAGTCATGCCTGCACCTAGATATGGAAAGTAACACATACATATGCAGAGACAGTTATATAGTACAAGCATGGATGAGATATATGGTAGAAGGACGTTCTGGGTTCTTGAATCCTTCTTTTAAGTAATGCCTTTATATTACAGTGCATACCCAACAGTTCTACAGCTCAAGCAGAATTAAATGGATGGTTTTTATATTTTCCAGTCTTTGGTGAACAAGAAACAAGCCCTCCAGGGCTAAGTCAACAGGATATTAAGATAATATTACTCTTGACTCTTTGAACCACCACCACCACCACCACCACCTCTAAATTGGATTTCAATGCAAAGAACAGGAGAACATTTGAAGCCAATAATAATTTTAACATGGCAGTGTTTGCTTTTGTGATATCTGTAAATAAACAACAGATAAATATTACCATTATCTGATGTAATATGTTTGGTTAATGGAATACTGCTAGTCAGTATCTACTGTTTCACTTAAAGTTATAACATATTCAGGAAAATGATGGCTATCACGACTTCAGTTCTCCCCTCCATTAAAAACCTCAGACTTCATGCCTATATGGAAAAAACTATTATTACTACAGGTGTTGGACTGTAACTTTATTTTCTAACCAAAGTTTGCAAACAGGTTTCTATCTTCAATAGAAAATACTTCAGTTAGGTTGCTTAAATGTTTGACAAAAACATAAACATTAAAAAAATTCATTCCCACGTCACATATACACTAAGGCAGAAATCAAAAGTGTGATAGCCAAACAGATAAGATAGTAGACTACCTACTTACAGGTTCAGAATTTAAAACTCACCATTTGTGTTTTTAGCTGTGTTACTGGAGGAAATCCCTTATCTGAAGCACTTTAGTTTTCTTAGCATCCAAGAAGCAATGAGATCATTTGGAAAGGTTACATGCAATAGACTAATGTCTTATCCAAGAGTATATTTATTCATCTGCTCACCACCATAAAACCAGAAATAAGCTGCAATCCTTAAAAGCTCTTTAGTTTTCAGAAGATTTTTTTTTTGTTTTTGTTTTTTTTTACATACACTATTAGGTAACAGTTAGCTCAGAAATGAATAACAGAAAAAGGCAAAGTTAGAAAATAAAATAAAAAACAAATGACAAGCCTACTATATGGAAGGGAGAGTGACAGAGATATAGAGAATACCATAACCATGGGTTCAAAACAGGATGTTTTTCAGCTCTGACTGAAAAACAATTTGGAGAATGAGTAATAAAAACAAATAGACAAAAACAAAAAGTAAAAGAGAATTTATAGCATCAGTGGGAACAGCATACCACAGAATGGCATTCCAAAGTGGCATCCTGTGCTGATTTAGTTTCACATCTTCCTCTAGAAAATCTGCAGTTTGCTATCAATGAAGTTAATGAGGTCTCGTTACTGTTTACTCCTATGTAGTGAGGCTTCTGAGCAGACGTTTCAGCTAAATGTATATGACTGAAGTTTCAAAAGTTAGTCAGTCACGAGAAACTTAACTGTAGCTGTCACCTTGTGATGCTTTTTCAGTCTAATAAAAAGATTTGTTGCCAACATATAAAATAATATGGTGAACCAAGAAAATTGGACTAATTGAAATTATGTCTGGTGAAGAGAAAGAATTCACAACTTAAATTCTGGTTGATAAAGGCAAGGGAGATAACCTTGAAATGAAAATAAAAACAATATTGGCAATATGTTAGATAATATATTGTCATTGTCATCATCATCTACCATCCATCTTCCATGTTGACATTAATTAAATGGTTCACATCAGGATCCAGTGAGCCAGAGAACTGCATCGAGTTGTATAATGTCTCCTTTGGAATGGTTTCTATAGCTCAATGTTCTTTCTAGTTCTTTCAAAGTGTACAGGATGTTTTTGTTTTTTACAGTCTGTAAAGTGGTTAGCATTAGGAAAGGCATTAAGTTGTAATATACATACAACATTGATTTATATGGGAACTACAACAGCCATAATGGTAGGCAAGGGGCAGGTTTAGAAAACAGTTGAAGTGTGTTTTGAGGATTACAGGCAACAGGTATTAAATGCTTGTCAGTTGAATATTTCAATAGACATCAACCTAGTTAATTCATGCATGTCTGATTTGGGAGATGAAATACAGAGTTGTGGTGGTGATCAGACCAGTCAAAATACTGTCAGATATTTTCATGGAATGGCATTTTGACAAATTTAGACATTTATAAACAGTTGGAACTAATTGCTTTTAGAAGTGGGCACTCTCATTTTCTTTAACCAGTCCATTTTCAATTAATAGTACATCTGTCAGCCATGCAAAAAGAGAAGAGTGTAATAACACTCCAGGTGATGTTGAATGAATCAATAACAGAAATAAATGTACAACAGAGCTGACCAATCATTTGATTTGGTTGGTTTAGTTTCCTTATATGCATGCATGTCTTTCAGAATCACTACAAAAGAAAAACAGTTCAGACAACTGCAAGGCTGTAAAGTTTATTTATTGAAAGAAAATTAAAGAAAGATTTTACAGAAGCATGTTGCAGTTGTTGATATTGTTGCTGACATAACATATCAGTCTGCAATGAGAAAGTCTAAAATTTGACATTCTCACATGACGACTTTCAGTTATAATTGGTTACTTATTAAACCAAATCATATTCATGCTACATACAACTACTCTGTTGTTTCTATTTTCCCCCCTCTTAGAATTTAATAGATGGTGGATTTTGAAAGACAACATATCTGAAGCTCTTTTCCAAAAGGTAGGAGAGTACTGGCATTTGGTCTGTTAAGATATAATGAGGTCAGTCATCCTCAATACAAGTGGATATGTGGCCACTCATGCCTATCTCAATCAAGTTTATAACAACACCCTTATCACAACCAACACCAGCTGATCAAAAAAAAAACAGACTAACAAAGTGGTAATGGGAAATAACACACTTGGTCAAAACCCAAATGTTTGACTTATTTCACATTGATTAGAAGCTATCTTACTCCCTCTCCATACAGGCATGATTCCAAAATAGATATATGCAATTAGCAAATGGTCTAGATCAAATGTAACCTTAAAGAAATATATTATGGAAAAGGCTATAACAAAGTGTGGTGACCCTGACATATTGTCATCTGAGAAGAGTTGTTGCATAAAATATAGGCTAACAGCAAGGAAAACTTATGTAGACAGGCATCACTTTACACACAATGAAAACAGTAAATTCATTCACAACAAACTGGCAGTCAATAAATAAACAAATACATGCTAATTTGAGAGATTATATATTCTCAACTGTGATTCACACATCTACGACAGTGTTCCTTATTCATTTGTTTTGATTTGAACAGTGATAAGTAACAAAAAAAAAAAAAAATGGTAGTGGGGCTGGAATGGAAAAGATTTCAAGGGAATCTGAGAACAGGATCCTGTCACTGAATCCAGTGTGTATTAAACAAACATCACTTGGCTTCAAAATTTGATGGACCACCATTCAAGCCTTTGGGGACTGTTTTAGAAGAATTTACTTTAGATTGGGTTTTGGTAGCTAAACAACAACAACATACCCCAATGAATTGATACACCCAGGATCTGGTAAGTACAATTAGAAAAAAAAAAAAAAATAGCACCTTGCCCTACCATACCCTTACATAAATTCTCTTAGCTCTCTTCACAGTTCAGTCTGCTAGCACCATTTGTCCTAGATTTTATTATTGAGAATTGTAACTTGTAGGAAAGATTGTCAGGAGATCTGAGAGTTTCAAAGACTTCAAATAGACCAAAACGGAGTTGCTTTAAAGCAGACACTGAATGAGATTACCTCCACAAACATAAACAACAGGGAAAACATGATAGACAGTACATACTTCCAGTTAGAGACATACGTGTGTGTACACATACCGGATTATGAATACATGTTTATACATGTATATATATGAGAGTACATGGGTAAAATATGTCTACATGTATGAGTCAACATTGTGTATATATTCCTTTATGTATACCGTTATGTATACATTCATTTGGAGGTGCAATGGCCCAGTGGTTAGGGCAGCGGACTCGCGGTCATAGGATTGCGGTTTCGATTCCCAGACCGGGTGTTGTGAGTGTTTATTGAGTGAAAACACCTAAAGCTCCACGAGGCTCCGGCAGGGGATGCTGGCGAACCCTGCTGTACTTTTCCACCACAACTTTCTCTCACTCTTACTTCCTGTTTCTGTTGTGCCTGTAATTCAAAGGGTCAGCCTTTACACACTGTATCACGCTGAATCTCCCCGAGAACTACGTTAAGGGTACATGTGTCTGTGGAGTGCTCAGCCACTTGCACGTTAATTTCACGAGCAGGCTGTTCCGTTGATCAGATCAACTAGAACCCTCGACATCGTAAAACGACGGAGTGCCAACAACAACATACATTCATTTATGAGTGCCCTTGTACATGCATGCATTTGTAACATTGCATATCCATGCATCTGTATATGCCATTATATATATACAGATATTTACGTATACATGAAACAAGCTCAGACTCATTATAGCAGTCCTTCTCAAATTTTTCTCAAACTATTGCCCTTTCTTCTTTCACTAACACATTTTCAACAACCTCTTGCTGCAATTCAGTGATTCCCCCATTTTTAATGTGCGCACATGTAATATCAGGCTTGAATAATTTAGTTCCGGCTGCTAGTTTGGTGTGGGTGGCTACTTATCGCAGCACCACCCTACTATAAGCAAATATTTGATGCATCACAACTTGGTCTTAGTTTTTGACTCAACGTTTGGCATAGTGCTTTTCAAACGTCTTCCTAACTATTGTACCTTTCTATTAAACAACATTCTTTCAACACCCCCTTCCTATGATTCAACAAAAATACACACTAAAAATACTGTTGCTGACAAGTTCATCACCATTAACAATATGGAATGTCAAAACATTTTCCACCATTAATGTATAACCAAATTGTTCGTACACAGAATAAAAATTGAAAATACTTCTGGAAATTAGGATCATTAAAAGATTCATCTATCACCCTTTACAAGCCCCTTTGTTCCTCCAGGGTGTAGTATAGCCCACTTTGAGAATAAAAGGACCAGCCAAGTACTTGGATCAATGATATTGACTAGTCACTCGTATCTCAAAATTGCAGGCCTTGTGTTTAAATCAGAAACCGTTTGTGCCTACATTTATATATACATACATTAGTATATTTTGTAATATGTACCTTTGTATATATGTGTATGTGAACAGAACCTTTCTAGTTCTTACTAGTCTTACAAATAAATTATCAAAATTTTAAAAAAGTCAAAGAAAACCAAATAAGTATGTAAACTTTACTGAGAAGAACATTAGGGGAGGAGGGGGGTGGGGGGATTGCAGCAACGACTAAGTGAAAAAAAAATAATAATATAAACAATAAAATAAGAAACTGACAATAAATTATACCAACAACAATAACCTAGTTTCAATTAAGTGTTTGGGTGAAAAGGAAGCTGGTAAAGACATGAAAAGGTTAACATATGACACAGATAGGATATGAGAAGGAATCGGTCAACTTGAGGAAGCAGAGATTAAATGTCATGCAACACTGTTTTGCTTTTTTTGCTGGGGATTTTTGTTTTTCTCTGTTTCATTAAAAAAAATTGTCCCCCCACCCATCGCTTTCATCAATTTATTCATTGCTGTGTGAGATCAGTCAAACTCACTTTGTCGTTAAACCACAGAACATCTCATCAAATTTCGTGCCAATTTAGGAACTATCCCTACCCAGAAATCTCTCGTCTTACTTCTACTCTCAATACTAACAGGTAAACAGAACAAGAGATATTCAAGAGGCAGCATTATAATGTTGATAGGGTTCCATCCTGCTGTGTGTTCGAAAGCTCACAACTCTGCAAACCTAAGTGAAAACAAAACACCCTTCAGTAGAAATTATGAAATAAAAAAAAAAAAAATCCCACCAATGGGAAAAACAAATGGCTACTCACTTGCCCATAAAGTTCCTTGTCCTAATTAATAAGAGATGTGAATGTTCCTGAAGAATCTTTCCAGGATGAGATAAATTTCCAGCTGGATAAAACACACACACACACATACAGAGGCTTCTCACAAGCCTTTGTTCGGCCTGCAAAGTGCCATGCAATGGGACTGAAGCAAAGGACATCATGTGATGGTTGTAAATGAGCTTCACTGTCATACAAGCATGATTGTGTGTTTCTAGTCTTCCATGAAAAACATGTCTATCTAAGGGGAAATATTGCCCTACTTGAATAACAAATATGGGTTGGCAACAGGAAGGGCATTCAGCTATAGAAAATCTGCTCCAACAAATTCCATCTGACCCTTGCAAGCATGGAAAAGTCAATGTTAAATGATGTGATGGAATGGTTTCTTATAAAGATCTTAAATCTGAGGGTTTAAAGAGATTAAATAGGAATCCATAATATTCATATCTTTTCCAGGGATATTAGTGTTCAAATACGTTTCAGCTTGGAAGTGAAAGTGAACCATGGATTCAGTTTATGGAGAGAGAGAGTTTTTGTCAACCAGCACACTACAAGCTCTGTTATTGTAATGTTGACAAATATTAGCAAACAGCCATAACATTTTGGAGATGGGGACAATTGACAGTATCAGCCCAAGTACAAGACTTGTATTAATTCATCAGTCCCAGAATGATGAAAAGTAAAAGTCAGTCCAGGTGAGATTCAGTCTCAGAATGTTCATACACGGATCACAAAAAATACTGTTAAGCATTTAGCCCGACACAAATAATGTCAGATAAATTTAAAAAAAAAAAAAAGAAACAAAGACATACACAATACATAAATTTAAATGAATATATATATATATCTCCAAATTGCAAAAATTATAAGGAGCCACTCAAGCAGGGTCAAAGTTCTTCACCCTTCTCTACTGAAACTTTTCTTATGAAAAGATAAGGTTTTTAAAGTAGATGTGTAATTGTAACTTTGATGTCTTCTGAATGCTATTAGTGACAGCACAAGTGAACTGTTTATAACCTAAAGCTAGAAATTAGATCATAGAAGTGGGTTTACATCTATTATACAATTTCCCAATGATAAATAGTAAACGCTTTGCAATTTAAGCATAAGATCACATAACTGGGGAGATTGTTTAGTTGATTAAGCTGACCCCAGTAATTTTATAGATGCCCTGCCCAGAAGGATGAATGGCAAAGTTGACCAGTATTACTACAAGATTTAACTCTGACTATAAAGGGACTAAATACTACAAGGTATTAAGTTTGGTTTGCTACTGATTAAAAATATTGTTTTTAAGCAAAATAGGCACAAGACCACAAAGACAGTTACTTTTACGGCTGGACATGATTAAGAAAGAACTCCAGAGGCTTGACATCACTTTGGAGGATGCAGAGGGGCTGGTACGGGACCACCAGTAATGGAGGGGGATGGCACTGGTGAATCTAGTCAGCTCTACAGACAACGACCTCTCTGGGAATGCTAACTAGAGATGACCCTAACATGAGCAGAGAGAGAGAGAGAGGAGCTTCAACTACTTGAAAGAATGTATTTCATAGATACCTTTACTGTTAATTACTTCTGTGCATTTACCACATGTGAAGATTTTCATGTCTGTCCCATGACACCTCATGTACTGATATATAATTTCTATCTACTGTTTTGCTGCATGTCAAGCATGGCCACTTATTAGATGGCAGTAGAGATCTTTCTTCTTTCCTGCTCACTTTTACGTTAGGTCTACTTTGAGGCCTCTTGATTCTAGGCTTGGCTTCCACATCTGGAATGTCTTCTCTAAGCCTACAAGAGATTCAGCTATGAAAACTAGGTCATTGGAATGCAGGAGTTCCCATGTATAGCTAGTCTTAAACTCCTTTGTTATGGTCTGGTTAACTATGATAGATAGGTTATAATTATAATAAACCAGGGCTAAGAACTGAGCTTTGATGGACACCTATTCTCACGGTAAATTTTTCATTGAACTCATTTCTGTATGGCTTACCTCTCACAAGCCATTCATCTACACCTAGTTTTTTTTTAAAGGTCACCAGATTACAGAGCATGGAATCAGGATTGACAAATTCTACATATAGTGGCTTACTCTTAGCTAAGAACTTCTCTTATAGCTGTCACACTAGGAAGAAAGCGAGAACACTATCCCGACACTATTCCAAATTGCATTTTACATATCTTGAAATATATGGTTGAGGTAAGAAAAGGTGAATTCAAGAAAAAAAGGGTCCAAAAAGGAAATTGTGATTTCATCACATTAGGGTAAACGTAAACTATTAGCTCACTTGGAGTTCTTTCTATTCCTATTCCTTCCTCTTACAAAACCAGACTCTTTAATTCAAATCATTTACCAAAGCAATACTCAACAGCTGTAACCTTTTTCACAAGCTAAACAGCTGTCCTACAATCTGAATCCTACCAATTGCTGTTATTCAGACAGCTATGAAGCTGTGTTGCTCAGATTCCAATAAGAGAGTGAGACTAAAAGAAAGAGGTGGGGGTTTTCCACTGATCAACAGAAGGTGAGACCTGAGGTTACCTTAGCAGGAATCTAAAGAATGCCTTCAAGTTCTTTTCTTCATACTTAAAGTTACTGTTGTATTCCTATCTCCTCTTATCTCATGCACATAGCACATTGACCTGTTAACTATCATTCCACACTAACAATGAACAAACATATATGCATTACACACACACACACACACAAACTTTGTTATATATACACAAATACATCTCATACACACACACATATACTTTACATTCTATATAAATAGTTTATTATATAGCAGCTGTGTGGTAAGAAGCTTGCTTTCCAACCACATGGTTCTGGGTTCAGTCCCACTGCGTGGCAAATTGGACAAGTGTTTTCTAGTATAGCCTCGGGCTGACCAAAACCTTGTGAGTGGATTTGGTACATGGAAACTGAAAGAAGCTTATCGTATGTGTGTGTGTGTGTGTGTGTGTGTGTATGTGTGTGTGTGTGCATATATATATATTTGTGTTTCTGTGTTTGTCCCCTCACCATCGCTTGACAACCGACGTTGGTGTGTTTACATCCCCGTATCTTAGCAGTTTGGCAAAAGAGACCGATAGAAGCTTATAAAACTTATAAAGAATAAGTTTGTAAGTTCTGGGGTCGATTAGTTTGGCTAAAAGTAGTGCTCCATCATGGCCACGGTCAAATAAATGACTGAAACAAATGAAAGAGTAAAAGAGTATACTTTCTATCCGCTGGGACAAAAAAGGTAGGCAATCCTTAGATGAACACTCTGTAACTGTTATACTGTAGATATGTAGTAGATGATATCAATATTCTAGTTGGGGCAATCCCATGTGGTCATACTGAGTAAGCATATAATCGTGTCAAGGGATCTAAATTTATTTACCTAAAAGTTGTACAGTCAATGCTTGTAAGTTAACTTCTGTCCCACTTTTCCATCTGACATTTAGAGATCTCATGTGTGTTGTTGAAAGCAGGGGTCAAAATTGTTTATATGTACTTTATATAAATTTCCATCTTACAGAATTAGCCAGTATATCCCTAAGTTGAATGCGTGTCCTGAACAACTGTTATCCAATATCATTTGTCAGTGTTTTAGATTGAAAACAGTTCACATTCCACCAATAGAGATTACAAACTGTTAGATCAGTGAACTATACTAGTAACATACAGCAATGTCTTCTGTTGCTGCCACACAGTAACTCTGCCAATCTGTGCTTAGGATCAGATTTAAAGCAGCATTGAATGAAGGTTTCTGAAAGGATAGCATGGTGCTAATTTGCAATGAAATGACAAACTAAATCTCTCAATAACAGGACCAAGCACTTGTGCCATCATAACATCCACCAGACCAAATCAAACAAAAAAATACTGATGTTCATAAAACCAGTGATAAACACCCAAATTTAGAATAAAATTATGTTGCATTGCCAACCACTTTCTTTAAAGAAAAAACTTATAGTAAATTTGAGCTATTGGAGGACAAATGGCCCAGTAGTTAGGGTGTTGCACTCATGATCACCAGATCAAGATTTCAGTTCCTGGACTGGGTAGTGCATAGTGTTGTTGAGAGAAAAATACTTCATTTCCCATTGCTTCAGTTCACTCGGCTGTAAACGGATAACCTTGTGACAGACTGGTATCCCCTTCGAGAAAAATGTTGTACTCTCTTGTCACTTATACACGAGTCCTAGGATTAAAGACAGTAATGTCCAGAGAACTTACATTACTTATTCTTGTCACTAAACCTGAATTATCTTGCTCATCTGGAACTAATAGAGACACTACTAGCAATGGCAGCCAAATCTCTTGAAAAACTGCTCCCTAAATAAACAAGTTCAAGCGGAACTGATTGGGCCTACACAACCACATCAACCATCTCTTCTCCAACCACTTCACATACATACAAAAACAATCTATACTGCAAACTCACTGAAACATGGATAGATCATTACATTGACTGTGTTAGCATAAAATTTGTAGTTTTAGACTACACTGAAACATAACCTATCAAGTGTGCTGACATGTTGGCCTATAAATGTTTGATTGATTATCTCAATACCATAAATCTGCCTCTGTGGAGGTGATTAGAACTTATACAACCACTATCATAAGCACCATAAATGGCAGAACTTTCAGCCTAACAATATTAAAATGTCAGGCTGATGCTACTGAGAATTGTATAGAACTGTTTGTCAAAGGTGTAAGTTAAAACAATCATAACCAGTTTAAGTATGATTGATAAATAATCATAATTGAACAATGTGATAGACTTGACAATGTATAGAGAGGCAAATGAAGGAAGTAGGTGAATGAAAAAGCAAGAAAAAAAAGTAGAGAGAGAGAGAGAGAGAGATTTATGCAGCATTAAATTGTCTTAGGAGGCGCAATGGCCCAGTGGTTAGGGCAGCGGACTCACGGTTTTGATTCCCAGACCGGGCGTTGTGAGTGTTTATTGAGCGAAAACACCTAAAGCTCCACGAAGCTCTGGCAGGAGATGGTGGCAAACCCTGCTGTACTCTTTCACCACAACTTTCTGTCATTCTTACTTCCTGTTTCTGTTGTGCCTGTAATTCAAAGGGTCAGCTTTGTCACACTGTGTCATGCTGAATATCCTCGAGAACTATGTTAAGGGTACACGTGTCTGTGGAGTGCTCAGTCACTTGCACGTTAATTTCATGAGCAGGCTGTTCCGTTGATCGGATCGACTGGAACCCTCAACGTCGTAAGCGACGGAGAGTGCCAACAAATTGTCTTATAAACTGAAGTCTACTTTTTTAATGCTCATATGGTTTGAATGGATGCCCTTCTTGTTGCCAATCCTTACCTGTTTCCAAGTATAAAGTAATATATTCCCTAAGACCAGACAAGGAAGATTGGAAAAAGGACACTGCTTGCATGGTGGTGACATTTGTTTACGACTATCAGGTCATGTCAAAACAAAGGGACAGTAACAAACACACATATACACATACACAGTGTGTATGTATGCATATATGTATGTATCAAACTACTTCATTCTGTGAATTTATCTCACTGAATTTATCTCATGTTATGGCCTACCGCTCGCCACCCCATGAGGTTGGTGATTTTATGTGGCTTTCTGAGTTATATTCTTAGCTCTTATTTCTAGCAATTGCAGGTGTTATTTTGCACCCTCATTTATTAATTTTATGCCTTTCTGGTTTTAACTGCTATAACTACCTATATTATAATGTATTTAATGTGTATCATAATATATTAATTTACTATTATAATATCTCATAGTGTGTGTGTGTGTGTGTGTGTGTGTGTGTGTGTGTGTGTGTGTGTGTGTGTGTGTGTGTGTGTGTGTGTGTGTGTGTGTATATATATAGTGGGGGTTTTGTCCTCCCTTATGTTGTTTTTTGTCTGACAAGCTACATGGTAACCTCTTTAGTGCCATGACATGAAAAAAGCGCCTAATACACTCTGTAAAGTGGTTGGCATTATTAAAGGTATAAAGCTGTAGAAACCATGCCGAAGAAGACATTGGAGCTTGACACAGCCCCGAAGCTCACCAGTTCCATGTCAAACCATCCTACCCATGCCAGCATGGAAAGTAGTTATTAAATGGTGAAGACAGGCTTTTAGTTTCCGTCTACCAAATCCACTTAAAAGGCATTTGTTGGACCATCGCTGTCGTAGAATATACTTGGTAAAGGTGTCACAGTGTGACAGAACCCAAAACCAAGTGATCTGGAAGCAAACTTTTTGCCACACAGCCACACCTACGCTCCAAACAAACACACACATATGCACAAAATGAGATTAGGATGGGATGAATGTATTAAAAGGGTGTGACAGTGTTGACACATATTACATGTACCATAAACAGTCACCTTTCATCTGGACAATAACAGCAAACAACCAACAAAAATATCAACAATGAGAATATTAAACATGGATGACAGATTTTCTGGAATTCAAACAAACATAATAAAGATTATATGCACAGTTATATAATTTGTAACTTTGTGTGAATATATGTGTGTGTGTGTGTGTGTAATATATATATATATATATATATATATATATATATATGTCCAACCCATGCTAGCATGGAAGGCGGACGTTAAACGATGATGATGATATATATGTATGTATGTATATATGCTCACAAACACAGTCATGCATACATATGTACACCTACACATATACCCAGATCCATATGTATGTGCGCGCGCACACACAATGTGTTTAGATGAGTGATTGGTAGAGTCGTCGGAGTATTAGAAAGATTACTTGCATTAGTTGTTCTGGCTCTTTGTGCTGAGAATTCAAATCCTGCCAAGGCCAACTTTGCACTTCATCCTTTTGGGCTTGACAAATAAAGTGCCCGTCCTGCATGGGATTACCTATTCTCTTTTTCTTCGTTCCTTCAGCCCGTCTCTCTCTCTCTCTCTCTTTTGGAAGAAAGTGATTCCAGTTAGACCTGGAGATGGGTGGGCCCCCACTAACGGTTAAAATGTTCAAGATGCACTCTATGTCATGACATTCCCCACAACTTCATCAATGAGTTAAGGGCTCACAACACAACATATATGTATTTATGTATATGTAATATATGCACAAGTATCCACCGACATACAATATGTATACATACATGTACACATACTCAACAGATTCCATGCAGTTTCTGTCTACCAAATTCATTCACAAGGCATTGATTAGTCTAGGGCTATAGTAGAAGACACTTGTCTTAGGTGCTGCACAGTGGGACTGAACCTGAAAACTACATAGTTGCAAAACAAGCTTCTTAACCACACAGCCATGCCTGACATTGTTAACAACTGTTACGTTTGTTTTCATAAAGTATTCAGAAGGCAGCCGTGAGAGTCATTATTAAAGTAGAGTTTCCCAAAACAATGGTATAATGAAGTAGAAAGTAATTTATAACACCAGATAATTAAATATTTAGTTTCAGTCTAGTAATGGAGGCAAAAGAAAAAAAACGAAAAACTGATTTTTTTTTTAAATAGTTTTTTATATATTTATTTATTTCACAGAAAGTTTAATAGAAAACTTGATTGTATCTATGAATTTTTGGAAATATTTCAAATAAAGAACAATTAAAATTTGCTTGAAAAGAGCCAGCTAATTAATATAAGAATCAAGATAATGATGCCTTAGGATACTTTTCAACCATGCCAATCTTTCAATATTGTATGTATTAACATTTATATCTTATAGGAAAACACAATTAACCCTTTAGCATTCAGATTACTCAGTCAAATGTAATGCTCATTTATTCACCTTGTTTTAAATTAATCATGCATTATCTCGTAGCTTTGAGATTTTGATGATATGATTGTTTATTTTTTGAATGACATTATAAGGTGTGAGGTAGTGGATCTTACCAGTTTGAACATAAGAAAAACAATATATGGGTGTGATAAGACTGGTTTAAATGGTAAAGGGTTAAATGATTTACCATTAGATACTCAAAATCTATATCACAAACATAATTCCTGTATCAACCACAATCACTATTTTAAATTTTTTTCAAAACATACTATAAATAAATAAAAAAAAAAAGAGAGAGAGAGACTGGAAAACCAGATACTATCATGACGAATGGTAACAAGAACAATTTTTCCTCATAATGTGACTAAATGTTTTGTAGTTTTTCTTTAAGAATGACTTGTTCTAAACATAACTGTTCATAACATGCCATTGTCAATTGTGAAACACTCCCTTCACAAACTGAATTGATGCTTTTGCTTTTCTGGAATTTTCTCAACAATAAACAACAGAGAAAATCCAATTCAACTGTGAAAATCTCAAACCCAAAAACTGAATTTAGAAATATGAAATGGTAGCAAATTCAGAGGAAAATGTTGAACCACTCTCATTTACCAAGAATATGAAGATTGTTCTGTGGTGGCCATTGCTTCATCTTGTCATTGAATGACAAATCAGCCATATGGTAATACTTCAGATTTAATCATTACAGTTTTAATGGTCACTTTTCCATGCTTGCATGGGTTGGACAGAATTTGCTGAAGCAAATTTTTCTCCAGCAAGATATTCTTCCCCTTGCCTATTTTCAAGTGAGATAATATTTTCATGACCAGATGTGTTTACTTGGAAGATTGGAAATGAAGTGTGTGTGTGTGTGTGTGTGTGTGTGTGTGTGTGTGTGTGTATATACATATACATATATATATTATACACACACACACACAACATGTTTCTTTCAGTTTCCATCTTCCAAATCCACTCACAAGACTTTGGTCAGCCCATGGCTATACTAGAAGACACTAGCCAAAGGTGTCATGCAGTAAGATTGAATCCAAAACTATATGGCTGGGGGAGCAAACTTCTGACCAAGCAAACATCACTGTAACTCTTTAATGTGAATACAGACTTAATTAGACTAAATAAAAAGTTGAATGCATCTGAAACTTGCGATTCTGTTTCTTATAGCAGATGACTCTCACCCCCACCACCACAGTCACCACAAAAAAAAAAAAAAAACTAACAGGAGAAAGACATTTTAGTATTGTTCATAAAAATATTCACAACTGTTTCTTCCAAATTCAAAAATGAAATATAAAAACAAAATAATCAAAGGAATTTCAAATTTGGAGAAGCAACAATCATTTTTCAAAACATCAATTTCTAAATCTTTGACTACTCTTCTCACATAATTTCAAATAAGGCATTAAAATTGTGTAAAACAAAAAGAAAAGCAAAAACAAAAAAGAAAAAGAAAGAAAAAAAAAAAGAAAAATTCAAAGATGGTGAAATGATAAAGGACGCTTTTTTGGAATCTAGTGATTTGCTATTTGTGAATTTTAAAAACAATGCAGCTGTAAAAGCTGCAATGGGTAGCAGTTATCAAAGAAAACTGTAACTAGGGGAATTGAAACAATGCCTCATGGCATAACTGAAGAATTACATGGTGTTGCAATGTGGAAATAATTTTCATTGCAAGTGCATGAATCAACAGATTTTATCAACAAAACATAAAAATGTGCATTTGTATTATTCTAATGTTTGAAGATTGCACTGTAAGAAAAAGATTTGTTAAACTATTGTCATAATGAGCCAAAACTCACAGAAAAGATATTTATGAATCATTAAAAAACAAAATGACAAATTTTCAGTTTACCATCAATCACTAGAAACAGTATGCCAAGTATTATAGCCTGCGACAAAAGATTTGTAGCACTATGTAGTGGTACCAAATTTCCAAAATTTAATCCATATCATTCTCTTATCTACCAAAAAAAAAAATGAGTGGAAATCATCAAAAATGCCAGAAGTGATTGATCTGTTATTAAAAATTGTGAATTTAATTAGGGTCAAACCTTTACAACGTTGCCTATTTAGACATTTCTGAAAAAAGCATTAATTTTAGCCATGACAATTTCTACCAAAGAAGGATTTTGAGAATGTACTAGCAAGACCACATAACCAATAAAGACATTCTAAAGAGAGCTAACATAAGGCCACTTAGTGAAATCATGACAGAACAAAGATTAAAACTGACAGGTCACATATTCTGGCTACCAGACCAATTCTAAAACACCTTCCAGAAAGACATCACCAAAAGGAAAAAGGAAGAGAGGAAGACCAAAAATTACATGGTGCAAAACATTCATAATTGACATGAGGGGAGCCAATATGATATAGCCAGATACAAAGAAAACCAGAAAATCATAACCAACAGAAACCAGTGGCAACAACTTGCTGCCCTCTGTGCTTGAGAGCATAAGAACTGAAGCTTAACTGGCTAATTTACCATTTAGAAGAGTCCATTGGATTAAGTAAAGGAAAGGTGTCAGAATCAGTTTTGAAGCTTTTCTCCAAATGATATCTTTTTTGAATGAAAGGGGCAATAGTCACTGGAAGCTCAATGATTTAAACTGGTTATTAGATTTAAGCTTTTTATAATCTTTTGTAATCCTGCTCATTACATTAAACCTCAAGTTACTAACCCCCTCCCCCCACTTACACACACATACACCAATACACAAAATAAGCCAGTGTCTGCAGAAAATTAAATGATACCAGTGGACTGGGTTTTTTAGAGCATGTTCAACAGACATATTCTGTCCCCCTCAATGCCATCTATGTACGAAAGAGTAACCAATGAAATATTTTCTTGATATTTTATGCTGTAATCTCCTCTGAAAGCATGCCATACATTTCCCCTCAAAGTTTTCTGGTTTTGTAGGGTGGAGTGTAGGGTACCTGTATGGGACCATGTTGAAGTAATCAACTTTCATCTTCATCATCTTCATCATTTTATGTTCATTCTTCCATGCATGGGTCAGGCTGAATTTGCTGAGGCAGATTTTCTAAGATTGGATGCACTGTTACCAACCCTCAGCTGTTTCCAAGCAAGGTAATATTTTCCCCATGGTTACACATTTTCCACGGAAGACCAGAAATGTGCAACATTACATGAATGACAATGGTGCTCATTTACATCCATCACATGGCATTGAGACAAGAGTACACACAAACACATACCTACATGCATGTGTACACACACACACACACACACACACAATGGACTTCTCTCTGTTTCAGTCTACCAAATCCACTCACAAGGCTTTGGTTGGCCTTAGGCTATAGTAGAAGCCACCTACCCAAATTGCTGCACAGAGGGACCAAACCCAAAACCACAAGGTTGTTAAGCAAGCTTCTTAACCAAACAGACAAACTTGCAGCCATTTTGTTCATAAAAAAATTAAATGAACTCCAATGGACCTCCAACGAATGGTGGTGGTACATAACAAAGTAGGCAAAGAAAACTTGTGTGGTGCTTGTTACTCTCATTTACTTAAGAGTGCACTGAAGATAGATTCATAGCCAGCATAGAATTAAGGCTGAATATGGAAACTAAAGTAGCCATTTAAAAGAGAGAGAAAGAGTGTGGCTCATAGGTGACAAGTTGATAATGACCTATGAAGCCTAGGTTCACATATAATCAATTGCTCTACTATCAAGGGGATGATGATTTTTGGAAACTTCATTGCATGCTTATTGTTGGAATGGAAGAGTATTTTTACAGCTGTGTGGCATTCCACTGAAGTACCTCTATTTCATTTTTTATATATATATGAGAGAGTGAGAGAGAGAGAAAGAAATTGTTTTAGGTTACTGACAGGAAGAACTTATACAGGAAGGAAATAATTTTATCCAATCATTTTACAGCATTAAACCAGGTGAGTAGAGTTATTTGGAAAAAAATGTAAACTAGGTAGGTTACTCAGTAATTTATCATTGGCTATGTGTTACTTGATATCAATGTTTACAGCATACTGCCTACGTGTGACTGTGTGGGGAGTGTGTGTGTGTGTGTGTGTGTGTGTGTGTGTGTGTGTGTGTGTGTATACACACATACATACAAGATATGTAGGTAGTTAAGTGGACAGATTGTTATGCAGATAGATAATGGAATGTAGTAGGGAAGAGGAGAGCAAGCAGAGAAATTAATAAAGAATTTAATATGACAGAAACGAAATAAAGATGCATTTCTGTGGAAAGTCTGCAAAAGAAAAAAAAAAAGAAAAAAAAAGGTTCAACAGAACTATTCAGGACAAGAGCGTTAGTATTTCTATAAAAACTAAAATGAATTGAAAATCAAACAAATCCAACATATTATGAAACACATGTAGTTTTTCATGTAGGAATTGGAAGCTAAACATGTAACACACACATATACAGGGCTGGGCAAAAGTAGGTTTATAGTCAACACTAAAGAAAATGAAATGCTTGTGGCTCAAGTATTCACTCAAAGTGACCAGAAATCAAAAAAGTGAACCTCTAATGAACTTAGGCATCTCCTGCAGAATCCTTAGTTGACTTATGAATCGCTTAGAAATGGAGAAACGAAAACATTCCACTCATATTAAGCAATTCCATACCTGCTTTTGCCCACCCCTGTATAGCTGCTTCATTAACCTGACTACTGAAAGAAATATATATATTTGAATAACCTTGTTTATATACATGGTGGAAAGGGCTCAAATAAATTATCAGACACACAAAATGCCACCAATGACAGAAAGGGCTCGATAGCCATTCTCATAACCTTTGCCCCCAAAATATATTTTCTATGTATTTAAAGTATAGTTACTGATATAGTTCCAGTTCCATGACTTAAATTATATATTTGAAATTGTAGGGGGATTCTGGGGAAGTGAAGGTAGCCTTAAATATTTCACTGAAACTTAAGGATCCTCAACTTTGCTTACATATAATGTCTATAATGTCTTTATAGCTACAAGTGTGTATAAGCAGAGTTAGTCAGATATTTCTTTTGAAGTCTGGCTGATGAAGAGTATAGACATATGTATAGCTTTAAATGTTTTATCTCTCAGAAATGTAATCATGTTTAATGTGTGTAAGTTGATAGATGTTTTTCTTCTCAGTTTGTCCAGTTTACAATTACACTTACATATAGATATGTGTATATATCTGTGTGTGTGTGTGTGTGTGTGTGTGTGTGCGCACACATGTGTAGGGGAGAAAGAGAGGCAAACAGAGACATAGTTGGAATATTTGTACATAATATATTCCTATATTGTATAGATTGTTGTTTTGTTTTAGTGAGTGTGCTATGTGTGTGTGTGTAGATTATATATATATATATATATACACACACACACACACAGATATACATAAAGGACAACAGGAAGGCATCATTTCCTGTTTATCAAAATAATGTCAACAGCTAGACAGTTGTGCTTAATAGGACTGCATTGCAATTGTCAACAAGAGTCAAAATACCAAGATAATGTTGAGAACATAAGTGACAACTTCATCAACAAGAACCATGACAGGTCAACAAAGCAAACCAGTCTCCATATAAATCACCAGAGGTCAGTTCAGTAGAAGTTCTTTGTGTTTAAATACACTTGCACTCATATCCAGTCAAAAAAAAATACATTATTAAAAGAACAGAACAAAAAAAATCACCTCTCTCCTCATTCTTTTTATTATTAATGAGGTAATAGAGAAACTGTCAACCACTGAACAAAACTGTATATTCAATTGAATAATTTTATGTCCTGGATTCAAATTTTCTCAAGGTCGACTGTTTCATCCTTCCAGGGTTTGTCAAATATACCAATTGAGTCCCATGGTCCATTTAACTGACTAAACCCATAAAATAAGTACAGTGAGACTTTCTTAACAGCAGACCTAATGAAAAATTACTTCAAATCTTTTTAGAAGTGTAGCTCACCTGATGATGAGCCATGCCCCACCTGGCCCCCTTCTCAAAAAAGGTTGTCCATACTTGTTTTATAGCATAGTTTCATCACTTTGTGTGTGTGTGTGCATGCGTGTGCGCATGCTCACATGCCACTTTCAGAATCTTGTAAAAAATCACTGACCTTTAGTATAAAAGACAAACGCACAATGCAAAACTAAATAGATCAACAAAACATTTTTGGAGAAAAAATGTAATGTTTTCGCTGTGTTAGAATGTACATATTTTAGACAATGATATGTAAACATGACAAATATGTTTGAAATGTAGAGGTCATGAATTACTTTACTGCTACATTTATCACTAAATGCATAGACTAAATTTCAGCTACAAGTTCAGAACCCCTAAAACTTAAATGGTATGGGGATTCCACATGTGGGTGTAGAATTAAGCCAATCACCTAGTATATGATTGATGAAACTGCTAACTTGACAATTTTTTTTTATGCCTCAACAAAAAATAAGTATTAGTATGCGATATATTTACAAGTAAGTTGGAATCTTTAATTCCAACTTACTTTAATTCTTTAGTATTTAAAGTGGCCGTATCTGGCTCAAATATTCTACCTGCTTTATGTTCAAGCTGGCCAGATCTGCCATCTCTCACTAACCATACAATATCATTCTTAAAATTAACAGCTATGTCATCAAAATCTCAAAGCTATGAGATAATGCACAAGTAATTCAAAACTATGTGAATAAATAAACATTACATTTGACAGAGTAATCTGAATGCTGAGGTCGGAGGTAAACAATGGTTTCATATTTTGGCACAATGCCAGCAATTATAAAGGGAATGGGCAAGTCAATTACATTGTCTTCAGTACTTGACTGATACTTTATTTTATAGGCCCCAAAAGCATGAAAGGTAAAGTCGACCTTGATAGGATTTGAATTCAAAACATAGAAAGAAATTGAAGTATTTTGTCTGATGAGCTAATGATCCTGCCAGCTCGCTCCCTTAACCTAATTTAATGATTTTTAAAGTACACATATGTTGGCACTCCGTCGTTTACAACGTCGAGGGTTCCAGTTGATCCGATCAACAGAACAGCCTGCTCGTGAAATTAACTTGCAAGTGGCTGAGCACTCCACAGACACGTGTACCCTTAACATAGTTCTCGGGGATATTCAGCATGACACAGTGTGACAAGGCTGGCCCTTTGAATTACAGGCACAACAGAAACAGGAAGAAAGAGTGAGAGAAAGTTGTGGTGAAAGAGTACAGCAGGGTTCACCACCATCCCCTGCCGGAGCCTCGTGGAGCTTTAGGTGTTTTCGCTCAATAAACACTCACAACGCCTGGTCTGGGAATCGAAACCGTGATCCTATGACTGCGAGTCCGCTGCCCTAACCACTGGGCCATTGCACCTCCACTAAAGTACACATAAGGCCACCCGTTTTAGGAAAGAGTGAAACAGACCACATTCACTATTACTTCACTGGGATGATGTTAAACCTAGACAATGAAAGGATGTCTGACATATTTCTAAAGCATGATGCAAAAATACCAAAGCTCTGAGAGTTTTTAAAGGCTGGTGCTTAGCTTCAGTTTCATAGTGCTGAACAGATATACCCTGTTGGTTAGCATGGCAGCTGCTCACAGTTAATTCCCAGATAATCTGCTTTCTGTTAATGCTGCTAACTATATTCAATGAGGAAATGTAGAACTGTTTTATTTAAATACACAATTAACACAGAATTTATGGGCAGATATTCTCACTATCTTACAAATTCTACCACTTTGTAAAAGATTTTTGTAAAATATCACAACTTTCAAGTCCACTCCCTCAAATATTCTCTGGATTTTTGCTTGCATAAAAAATGTACAGTAATTTAGTTTTATCAAGAAGGGATACACAGCAAAGCTTTACATTATTTTAACTTGGCACTATAAAGCAGTGATTCTCAATCATTTATTATCTATGCATTCCCTTTGATTCTTATTTCACTTGGGTGGATTCTCAGAGCTATTCATCATTAAAAAAAAAATATTTATTAGGAATTGTATCAAAAAAATTATTAAAATATTATGTATGATATAAAAGTATAACCAATTTATCGCTCATAAATTTTAATAACAAAATCTTATATGTTCTATATTTTATAGAGGAGGAATTCTGTACATTATTTACATTGGACGGATACATGTCCTCATCCTGTTTGTTGTTAAAATAATAGACAGAGAATACAACTGAAAAATATGAAAACTAAAAGAGGCAGCACATATGCTAGGACACAATAACCTCCTAAGCAGACCTAGTCCAAATATGAGTAGAATATGGGAACCGGTATTAAGGAAGGATAGGAAAATATTAGGTTTATAAGCCCAAAAATTCACTCTATAATTGCCCAAAGGCATATAGTGTAATGGTTAAGAGTGCGGGCTACTAACCCCAAGATTGCAAGTTCAATTCTAAATTTCAGGCAGTGTTTTGAATAGAGAATATTAACAACAATAACCCAGGGTTGGGTTCAAAATTTTGCCAGGACACCTGATGAAGGCTGGAGAGAAAATCAGCTGAAAAGTTGTGGTAACAACAAACAAGAGGACAAATATCCGTCCAATGTAAATAATATATAAAACCTTATATGTCCCCACCAAGGGCCATTTAGACTCAGGTTGAAAACCACTGCCATAAAATTTTTTAAATAAATGAATAAAATGGACAATATCAGCTATATAATGTTCTCAGCATTTAGAGCAGCAAACTATATCCTTGAGATCTTTCAGAGAGCAAGATGAGAAGTTCTTTGAAAATAAAAGATTTTATTTGGTATTCAGTATGGTGCTAACATCTGAACACTGATCTCTCAGCAATGCCAGCAAATTGTAGGCTACTGAAAAAAAAACCTCATTTCATGATACTTGTAAATTTTTTTTCTATGTGTCTGGTTTCAATTCAAATCAGCATCTATCACATAAGTACCAGCAATAAACAGTAATTAAATCAATTTATTGGCTTAATCGAAAACGGAAACTTTTCCTAATAATGTAGGTACAGTTTATAATACTTTCTTTCATAAATGAGCTAGAGTCATCCAGAATTACATCCTTAAGAAGATATACTCACTAGAATCAATGAAATCTCCGCTACAAGCCATACTCACCCAAAACAATGAACTCTTCCCTACAAGCTATACACACAACAAATCTATGGACTCTTCTCAACAAGCTATACTCACCCACATCAATGAATTTTCCTCATCGAGACTCAATCACCCACAGTAATGAACTTCTCACTGGTTACAACTAAAAGACCTTCTATCAAATGCTTCTCATCTGTACAAAGCTAAGAATCCCAGAAGTATAAAATTCCAAACCAACATTCCTTAGACTTTATACAAAGTTCCCATTTACACAGTAGGTCTGTGTATGTGTGAGTGTTTATCTGTGTATGTGCTTGCAAATAAGCAAGTATTTGTTTATGTACATTCATAAATATGTGTGTAACAGATATTTCCTTTGCTTGTATATGTGTGTATTAATGAATGATTGTCTGCATATGCTGAGAGAATATAGTTTCTTTCATGTATGTGTGTGTGTGCATACACATCATGTATATACACACATGAATAAACAAAAGTATATATACATACATATGTAATATATATATAATTTCATGTACACTGTATTAAAATAAGAACTACTAATAGTTTCTTACTATCAAAACATGTGGATAGGCAGGTTTTTATAACTTGCCTTGTGCCTCCAAACAATCTTCAGGTTCTAAGTATCAGGTCATCCCATAAGTTCTGTCCGAATTTTGAATAAGGAAAACAAGTAATCAAATGTTATGTTTAATTGAAATTTAATCACCAATGTACTTTCCCTGATTATCTATGACTTCCTTCCATCTATTTGCAAGCTTTTTAATCCCATCAACGTAAAACTCTTTTGGTTTCAAAGCGAAGAACTCTGAAATGTCAGTTTCGACCTCCTCCTGGCTTGCAAAAGTTATATCCCCCAAATGAGTCTGTAAACTATGAAACAAATGGTAGTCTGAAGGAGCAAGGTCGGGAGAATAAGGTGGATGAGGAATTTTTTCCCAACCAAGCTCTTCGATCTTCTGTGATGTGATCTTTGCAGTGCGGAGTCATGCATTGTTCTGATGAAACACCACACCTTTTCGATTCACTAAAGCAGGTCTTTTTTCTTCAAAGTTTGATTCAAACACTCTAATTGCTGACAGTAGACTTGAGCATTAATTGTTGCATTAGGTGGTAACAATTCAATGTGAATTACTCCTTTGCAATCCCACCAGATAGAGAGAAGAACCTTTTTCCCATGAAGATCCCGTCTCGGTTGTGGTTGAGCTTTTTCCCTTTTACCAAACCACTGTTTACGATGTTTAACATTTCAATAGAAGATCCATTTTTCATCACCAGTCACAAGTCTATCCAAAAAGGGGGAAATGAGTTTGCGAGAATGGAGAGAAGAACAGATGTCAACTCTGGATTTGTGGCTGCTTTCGGACAATTCATGACGCATCCATTTTCCAAGTTTAGGAACCTTTCCAGGTTGTTGAAGATGTCGATGAACAGTTGTATGGTTTGAACTAAGCTTTATTGCCAATTCTTCAACTGATAATGCAGGATTTTCTTCAAGTAATGCCTCAAGGAGCTTATCATCAAACTCAACTGGACGAATATATGAACACAAACATATACACACAATATTATACACATACATAAATCCATGCTTATGCATAAACACATGTTACTTTAAGCAAGTGTCTTGTACTATAGAATCAAGCAACCAAAGCCTTGTGAGTGGATTTGGCAAATGGAAACTAAATGGTCATTGCATATAATATATACATATATATATATATATATATATATATATAAATGTATGTAAACCATTATTTGAACTATATCTCTGGTTTCAGGATACACCCACCCTCTCTCACCTCAGTTTCAGAGGCTCAGGAAAGAGTAATAGACACTGCCCTCCCACTTGACTAGGATATAACAAAGAAAAAAATTCACATGTCCATAGATATATATCCTTAATGCACTCCTGAGGGACAGCCTTTGAAAATGTCGACCCTTTGAATTACAGGTGCAGTGCATTTGATGGGCTTCCAGTTTCCATCTGTTGAATTACACCTGCAGCATTGAGAACGACAAGAAGCTATGATAAAAGACATTTGCTCAAAATGCCAGGCATTGAGATTGAATCAGAAACTCCTGACTGTGAAGCAAGCTTTTAAACCATTTGGTCATGCATGCATATACGCACATACAAATGTATATATTATCTTTGAAATGTCTAGTTAGAATAGAGGCAGCTGACGAAGGATTAATTCCAAGTGGCTATCTGTTTTCCTATGTGTTCGTTCCGTGGTCTGCAGTTCATTGTTCTAACGTCCTGTACCCTGATATGCATCTATATACACATGTAGATGTAAGTATGTACATATATGAGTGTGTATACTTGCATATATCTTCTTTGTGTATATATATATATATATATATATATATATATATATATATATATATACACACACACACACACACACATACATTCATACAAGTAAAACTAGTAGTCAAATTCCTCATCAACTCTATGACTCATCCGACGAAGCCAGAAACTTAGAAGATACCATAACTTTGTGGCAACACTCACATACATTAGCCTGGGGGTGGAAGAACAACTTTACTGCCACTGAAGAATTACAATTATCAAATAATGAATTAGTTCTAAGGAATATCAAATTAACAGTGCAATGGGAATGGTAACTCTATCAGCGTATGTAGGTTTATACACATTGTGTCTGTGTGCATGTATGTATGTATGTAGTGAGAAAGAAAGTATGCAGACACACGTGTGTGTGCACTCATAAACACAAAATAGAAATACACATGCCTTTATACAAATTCTTTTTACACCCACAGATACATATATAAGTATGAAATGAAAACGTAAGCATTGTGTGTATGTTACAGATAACATAGCTTAACAGACAATATATTCTCACACACACACACATACCCAAGAATGTTTATGGAAAATACCTATATGTATATGCGATTATTTAATTCAATATATTTCTAGTCCTCTTCCAAAAACGGAGACTAAGTTCAAAAAGGGAGCTTGTAGGTCTTACAACTGAATCATGAATTCCTCTTATTCAATTTCTTTTAGGTTTTAGATACTGCTAATGCATTATAATGTTCTGTAATTTTCCTCATATTATAATGAATATTATTTATGTTAGAAATCATTTACTACATACAGACATGTATATGAGAAGTATGAAATATCCTCAGCTGCTGACAAATGTTTTTACTTCCAATTATTGCGTCTATGGTAATGTATCCCATTTAATGTTCCCTCTAATAATACTATGGATGTTCTAAGAGTGTTTTGTGAGTAGAAGTTTCAGGAAATTGGTTTTACAGGAAAAACAGCAAATGTAGACACATAGTGTGTACATGGAGATGGGATGGAGTAAGATCATTTGATGCTTGCTTTCCTTCAAATTAGTTCTACATTCACATGCATCTTGCCACCTCTGTGAGCTAATTGCATCATTCTCACTCTCTCTCTTTCTCCTCCCACAGACCAAATTACCATTAACACCAGCCTGGCAACCTGTAAACCTGCCTACTGCCATCTTTGGCACTTCACACACACCCACCTAGCATCTCTCACAACCATACCTACCTATTATCAAAGAAACAAACAGCAACAACATATAAAAGAATTAGGGAGAAACTAAATCAGCACCAGCAAGTCTGTTTTTGGCACCAAAAGCACATGCTGCTACAGGGAAACACCACCACCTCACAACACAGCAACACATATTACTCTCTTGTTCTCTCTCTCTCTCTCTCTCTCTCTCTCTCTATTCAGTAAATAGCGGAAGCTAAAAATATGAGTCCTAACAATTTACACTTACAGCCTGAAAAAATAATTATAAGAGGACAAAATAAAACAAAGTTTAAACAAGGATGCTTTTCCTAAGGCAGTAATAATAAATAAAAAAAACACTGCTTCCATTGAGACTACAGACTTCATTTTTCTAGGACTTTCCACTGTACCATCCAATTATCATTATTAAAAGGGTAGTATTAAAGGCAGATTTGGTAGAATGCTTGATGAAATGCTTTGTATTTAGCTAGGTTCATTTATGTTCTGTATTTCCAAGACTGATGCAATAAGTACTAATGAAGTGTTAGTCCTTGATTAGTATTTATGCCTCCTGTTTCTTGAGTGCCTATTGTAAACATTATTATCAGGGTTTCAGTTCAACCCAAATACTCAAGTTGACCCTCTCAACAGATTAACATATAAAAATTAATTATAATTATTTCTTTAAGAAGGTGAAAAAGCTAGTATTTCAGGTGATGGCCTGTAAAACTCAAATGTATTACAGATACATACTTTGCAAAAGCAAAATGGCCAAGCAAATATGGTAATGAAGTATCAGTTCCAAATGCTTTTTTTTTTTTTAGTTCAAATCCACAATAGGCATTTCAATGTGAATCTAAACACTTTGTTCCACATTGTCTCACTTCATTTAGCTGTAGGAACAGGTAACCTGTGACAAACTGGTACCCT
>NC_068984.1:132325501-132334052 GCF_001194135.2 Octopus bimaculoides | reverse complement strand
ACACACACACACACACACACACACACAATCTCTCTCCACTCGTCTCTATTAAATCCTAGATAAGCATACTTTAAATGCCATTTGCATCTTGACTGTAAAGGGAGTAAAATTAAAATGATGTCAACACTAACAAACTCAACTTGCAACTAAGTTATCAAACCATTGTATGGTTCCAATCTTTATCTTTTCATAAGACTTAGTCAGAAGATGAAGGTAAGCTCAGACCAGAGTAAGCTTAAATGCTTGCCGCATAGTGTTCTCTGTTAAATACCTTCAACATATCTTTTTCACTAAATGGTGCTGCAGTTTTACACAGATCTATACACCATACAAACAATAGCAATGATAAAAATGTATTTCTAAGGCTACATACAGACAGGGCTTCAAAAGCAGTTCTTTGTATGTCACAGCAAACTTGTCTTACTAAACATTCATTCAATAAATAGGACAGGTGGTGGTGAGACTAAACCAGGTGATGGTTTAAGTCTATGATAAATACACAGGCCTTTGTAAATAACAATCATTTTTTTTTTTTCTGTAACAGTACAAGGATGATAAGAAGAGATCCCAGAGAAACAAAGGGCAAAGTTAACCCTGATTGGATAAATATATAATACTGTGAGGTTTTGTATGGCACTTCCCCATTTGTTCCATTTCACTGCCTTGTCTTTGACAATAATTGTGGTGTTTAGGGGGTGGATTTTTATAGATAAGCCACAAATTTGTAAAGGAGATTTTAGTGAAGATAATCACCCCTGCAACCTGATTGGTTTATTTTGTAACCGATATATTTCCTGAGAACATTGATTGACAAGGTTCATCCAACAGCAACAGTTGTTGCTTACATTGATTTAAGGTTATGGTTTTTGTTGGGATGGAATACAGTTGATTGATTGTCCACAATACATTACTGATACTAAATATTTCAACCTCAAATCTAATCAACACTGACTTTACCTGTCACTCGAAAAAGCGCAATTGAAAAAGTTAGTGTCGGCGAGATGTGAATGCAAAACATTGAAACATCAAGTTGCCAATGGAAGAGCAAAATAGAGAAGGAAAGCAATGCCTGAAATATGAACATTTATTTATTTTCTTTCGACTTGTTTAATATATGCTTACATTTCATTACATTTTATCTGTGCATGTGTGTATGCAAGGGAGAGTAAGCGAGAGAGAATGGTGTATGTATGCAAAAAAAAAGTATGTGTGTGAAAGGTGAGAGTTATGTGTTGTAAATATGTTACTAGATCAACAACAGAATCAGTGCACCAAACTAAATCAGGTAGTGAGACAGGAAGGGAGGGATTTACTGATTTTAACAATCACCACTTGTCTCTGTTTTATCTTGTGTCACTTTGACATCCGAAAACCATTTTTATTTGAGCACACATCTCTCACATACGTATGCACATACACTTTCAAAGACAATATATATACATATATATTTCTGTCACTTACACATATGTTGCTGCTTCAATGCATATTCTTACATTCACTTGAAGCATGAAAATGTTGAAATGACTGACTACAAGCATTACTGTACACCCACCACAACGCTACTGGATTACTTTCACTCCTCCACTTCAACAGATCTTTTTCACTAAATGCTGCTGCAGTTTTACACAGATCTGTACACCATACAAACAATAGCAATGATAAAAATGTATTTCTAAGGCTACATACAGACAGGGCTTCAAAAGCAGTTCTTTGTATGGCATAGTGAACTTGTCTTACTAAACTTACATTTACTATGTTGATAATTAAACAAATTAATCAACTGATTTTAAATAGAGTTTTAAATTAAAACTAATGTGAAATATTTTACATCAAAGTTATTTTGGATTTAATATCTACATACTAAGTATATTAATGTAAACAAGGTATATAATATACCTGAATCACCTCCTATCCGTCAACACTGGCCCCAAAGGGATGCTGGATAACTGAATTTTCCCCATCTCTGACCACTTTTTAAATGACCATTGCACCTTACAAAAGTCATTAAAATTCTATATATTCATCAGTATTATCATTAATATTCTAAATATAGTAGAAATGAGAGAAATAGGAAGAAATAAAAATATTATTTAAGTGTGGAATAAGTTTAATTATTAATAGGTATTGTAAATGCAGTAAAAGAATATATTGTACTGTACTTTGAGAAGCAACAATCCATTTTAGACACAGTAGAAACCTATTAATGACAACTAATTAATGAACACAAATTAGCACAAATTAACACATTTTCTTTTCTACTTTTTTTTTTCTGAATGCTGGTAGCTTGAAAGTTCCGGTTATTTGAGTATTAGATAAGAGGGCCAGGAATCTCCTGATAAACTGAGATGATGCAATTGACTATACCCCTCCTCTTTGAGCCAATATAAAAAAAAAAATCAATGGAAATTGTCCCAATTTCTAAGAGTAACCAACAAAACTACAAAAGTTACAAGCATTGACCTTCTTTTCAGAAAAATGAAGTTAACAGGCTGGAAAATTGTAATTACTATCGCAACAACTCATTTTAGAAATTTAAACATGAAAGTTGAATAGCCAGTCTTAAAACACATTCTAAGCTCTAAAATATATTTGCTCTAATGAGTCATCTAAAATTTCAAAATATCCAAAGCTTCTGAAACTCAGCCCCATTTACAATTCAATTGAGGTTAAAAAACATAGCAACAAAAGAAAACAAAAGACGTATTCTTGAAATAAATCATTTACAAGAGAATTTTTTTCTTAACCTAATTTATCATCTACCTCCCACCCTCAACTGACCTCTCCATTTCTACTTCAAACAATGCCAGCTCAAAGATGCCATGAAGCACAATTTAAATCTTAGAACATTAATCTTCAATATAATACTTTAAACAGCTTATAACAGTGAGGATAAGGAAGAATTAAACCACGAGGACCATTGACCTATCAAGTGTCTCTCTCTCTCTCATATATCTTCCTTCCTTAGCTGATCCTTACATCTGTTCTTAGATGATTCAACCAATTAACTTTCACATGAACGGAAGTATCTACCAATGGGTGATCATATCTTGAGTTATAGATAAGATCACAGTGATTCAGCTGCCAATGTAGAAGTTTTACTCAGTACAGCTAACATTTATCAACTTTACTACTACTAACACTGCTTGCAACAATGAGTTCTTCCTGTTGTACAGTATTTACTAACATTTATAGGTGGACTGATTCCTTAGATATAAGTGCCTTGGCTATGGACACACAGAAGTACTGGTGAGAAAACGTATCCATTATTCCTTCAATTATCTGTTTTGATACTTTATCAACCCAAACACCCATGCTCTCTGTATGATGCACTTCTCAAAACCCCATGCATCATCTCATCATCATCATCGTTTAACGTCCACTTTCCATGCTAGCATGGGTTGGACGATTTGACTGAGGACTGGTGGACCAGGAGGCGACACCATGCTCCAATCTGATTTGGCAGTGTTTCTACAGCTGGATGCCCTTCCTAACGCCAACCACTCCGAGAGTGTAGTGGGTGTTTTACGTGCCACCAGCACAAGGGCCAGTCAGGCGGAACTGGTGGCGGCCACGCTCGAAATGGTGTGTTTTACGTGACACCTGCACAGGAGCCAGCTCATCGGCACTGGCAACAATCTCACTCGAATGTCTTTTCACGTGCCACTGGCATAAGTGCCAGGGAGGCGACGTTGGTAACGGTCAATGGCCATGCTTGGAATGGTGTATTTTACGTGTCATCTGCATAGGGGCCAGCCTATCGGCTCTGGCAACGATCTTGCTCGAATGTCTTTTCACGTGTCACTGGCACAAGTGCCAGGATGGTGACGAACGATCTTGCTCGAAGTGCTATTTCCATGCCACACTGGTACAGGTTGTAATTAAATCCTAAGACTTAACAAATAGATTTTCTTTTTAACAGGTTTCCTTAAAAAGAACTTATGTTTTAGGCCCCTAAAATATGCTCTATTAATAGACTCAATGAAAAATTTCTCTATATATTGGACACTGCAGAATAAAAAAAAAAAAAAACCAAAGTGCTAGTATTTAGAGAAACCAAACTCTACACAGTTGCTCAAACTAGAAACAGTAGCCAAACCAGCTTACTATCTTAAAGTAGCATACAGATGATGTAATCCTAGATATATTAAAAATAAAGGCATGAAAATAAGATGGGTTGTTTGTGGTTAGAATACTTTTGATCATAAGTCTTGGAGATTAGAATTGACCTGGAGTAAAACAACAGCAACAAGAACCCGAGGAAAAAAGTGGTAATGAAAATTTTGCAACCTTCCAAAACACTTCTCTTACTAATGGCTCTGGCAAAACATTCGCCTCTCCTCACAGTACAGAAATTCACAGACTTTTATGAGCTTTAAAAACACAATGAACATATTTAAATCTTTGATGACCATTTAAAGTTATTTTCTCTTCTCACTTCTGCATAGATTACTTCACATTGAAATGTCTATAGAATATTCTTACAACTCAGATTAGCTGGATTCACAGCCAGCTGCTTTGAAAAATGAAGAGTTGAAACAAAGAAAGGTAGAAAGTAATGTGCCAAGAAAGAAGATAACCTGGAATAGTGGGTGAGAAGCATTAACTATTTTGTGAATATATATTTCAAACAAGGATACATTTGGTTTAATCCTTTAGCATTTAAACCAACCATATCTGGTCAAAATATTCTACCTGCTTTATGGTCAAACTGGTTGTACAATGTCATTCTAAAAATAAACAATCACATCATCAAAATCTTGAGGTTACAAAATGGTTTATGATTAATTAAAAACAATGTGAATAGATAAGCATTCTGCAAGTAGTTTATTTATAATAACTACCATATTTATTCATGGATAAGTCACACCTCTAATTTATAGTTAAATCTAGTTTTTTCAGTTAAATATTAAATATAAACTAGAGTGACTTCATCGTCATCATCATCATCGTTTAACGTCCGCTTTCCATGCTAGCATGGGTTGGACGATTTGACTGAGGACTGGTGAAACCAGATGGCTACACCAGGCTCCAATCTGATTTGGCAGAGTTTCTACAGCTGGATGCCCTTCCTAATGCCAACCACACTGAATGTAGTGGGTGCTTTTACGTGCCACCCGCACTCCTGGATATATATACACATATATATACATATATATATATATATATATACATAGGTTCAAAAAAGGAAAAAGACAAAAAAACAACAACGTGAGGACGTGATATAGACTGTGTCACTAGATGCTCGGGAACGGAAAGAAAGAGAATTTGACGTTTCGAACGGAGCTCTTCATCGGAAACAAAGAAAGTCCAAAGAAGGGAAAAATGGAGGTAGGAAAAAATTGCCACCGATATCCACGAGGTTACATTGTGGAAGGACATATATATACATATATATACATGCATGTACATACATATATATATAAAATACAGTAACTTTATATTTATTGATATATATTAACCCTTTAGCATTTAAACCGGCCATATCCGGCCAAAAGTATTCTGCCTATTCTACGTTCAAACTGGCCAGATCTGGTCTCTCACACCAACCCTACAATATTGCTTTAAAAATTAACAGCTACTTCATGAAAATCTCATAGCTACAAGATAATGCATGATTCGGTCAAAGCAATGTGGATAAAAAAGCATTAATTATGGCAGACTAATGTGAACACTAAAGGGTTAAGCTGGTATTTAAAACAGACCTTAAAAAATATATACTGATGTTTTGCATTATCTTGGCAATAAGATTATTTGGGGCCTGTGTGGAGCTTGAAAAGAGAGAGATAAACATATTTAGTGGAATTTGGAAAGTCATAGTTGTTTTCTTAACCCTCCAGTGTTTGAGTAGAAAGAAAAAGTTGCTCTCCAGTAGACAGCCAACCATTGTAAATCCATTCAAACAACTTTTCTGCTACCTTATACAACAGAAATGCCTGTAAACATTTCAGTATTTATCACAATGCATCTCATAGAAATTCATTACAACTAATCTGATGATCTTTCACAATCAAATATCCTGATAAACTAAAACTGACTTCTGTACAGAAAGAGAACACTGCATAGAAGCTTGCACAAAAAAAAGCTTTCTTACTCTACCACAACCTGCTCAATACCTATATATGGATCAATACACTTTGATGTCAAGATCCACAATACCACAGACAATATCCATGCTTTCAAGGCGACTATATGAAAAAGTAGTAGCTCTGTATGCCGCAGTTAGTTCTAACAATACAGGGACAGAATTGTAACAGGTACACATGCATAATCACAATAACCAGTCACTTCTTCAAACATAAACACATCTAGCCACACACACACACACACACACACACACACACAAATTTATCTTCATTTTACACCTGTTTTTCTCTGATGGCATGGGTTGGATAGATACTTATTTGCAGCAGTATTTTTACAACCAAAGGCTATTCATGACAGTCTATTAAGTAAAAGAATTTTTATTCCACAACTTTGAGAGCACAGAGCTATGGGACATAACATTCATGAGGAATGATAGCATTGTTTTATTACTCAGATGATTTCAAATGCAAAACAGAAATGAAAACTTTCATGCATGCACACACTACATATCATCATCATCATCATCATCATTTAATATCCATCTTCAAGGCTGACATAAGTTGGATGGTTCGACAGGAGCCAACCAGGCAGAAGACAACACCAGGCTACTGTGTCTCTTTTTGCCATGGTTTTACAGCTGGATACAATTCAAAATGCCAACCACTTCACAGTATGGACTGGATGCTTTTCACATGGCACGAGCACCTGCAGGGTCACCAAGTAACTTGCAAGACAAGGAATTTTGAGAGGGGAGGAGACATTAGAGGAGATGATCTTGTGTCTAATGAAGAAAGATTAGAGTGTGACAGAGAGACAGAAGTAGAAACAATATACATATATGTGTATATATATATATACAAATGCACATAACCACTAGGGCCTAGTGGTTATGGTGTTAGTCATGATTGCTAGGTCATGAGTTAGATCTCCAGACTGAGTGGTATGTTGTGTTCTTGAGCAAAATACTTCATTTCACATTGCTTCAGCCCACTCAGCTGTAAATGGGTAACCCTACAATGGATTAACCTTCTCATCAGGATTACTGTTGGCTTACTTGCCTAGCTAAAGCTAAAACACTGCAAAATGCATTGTGACTAGTGATGTACAACAACATTCAATAGTTTAATCAATCATGTCATATATATATATATATATATATATATATATATATATATATTAAATGTGATATGAATTTAGAAGTTGAGAAATGTGAAATTGTTTTTGTTATACAAGAACTCATAGTAGATAAATCTAAAAATAATAGTGTTTAAATACTAATTTATAAAAACTTTTGGATGGGGAAAGTCAAAGGCAGTCGATAGTAGACTGTCTGACATGGTTACAGAGATGTAGTTTGTGTCCCATGGGTAGCATTCAACTTTTCCCATCCAAAGAGTTTTAACTCAATATTTAATCCCTTAGCATTTAAACTGGCCAAATCCAGCCAAATTATTCCACCTGTTTCATGTTCAAACTGGTCAGATCTGGCCCCTCACACCTACCTTATGACGTCATTCTAAAAATAAATAATCACATCAGTGAAATCTTGAAGTTACAAGATAATACATGTTTAATTCAAAACAATGCGAATAAATTAGCATTACATTAGACAGAATAATCTTAATACAAAATGGTTAAACATTATTATTTATAATTTTATCTACTTAGGCTCCTGTCATTAAAACTGATTTATGACAGGCTTCCGTGCAGTTTCCATTCATCAATTTCTCGCTCATAAGGCATTGGTTGGTAGGAGGCAATAATAGAAGACGCTTGCTAAAGGTGCTGGGCAGTCAAACTGAACTTGTGACCATGTGGTCACAAAGCGAACTTTGTAACCACACAACCATGTCTGCAAATCACAAACATGTATTTGCGAAAGAAATTCAATTATTTGAATTTGTTATAAAGGAGCAGCCATCAAACGGTGTTCTGGCCAAATGGATCAGGAATTTGTAGAAGTGATTCATGGTTTCAAAAGTCATTAAGTGAAATAGTTACAATTGGGTCATAAACTTGGCTTGTTGAGAGCATGTCAAGTATATACACATCTGAGTGTATATAGAGATGTATATCTAAATGCACAAGTATTTGTATAAATCTGTTTGTGTATATAGAGATGTATATCTAAATGCACAAGTATTTGTATAAATCTGTTTGTGTATGTGAATGTACAAGATGAAAATGGTTGGTTTTACTATTATTAAAAGAACAGTAAGCTAATAGGCTAATAGATGCTTTATGATATATATCATCATCATCATCATCATCATCATCGTTTAACGTCCGCTTTCCATGCTAGCATGGGTTGGACGATTTGACTGAGGACTGGTGAAACCGGATGGCAACACCAGGCTCCAATCTAATTTGGCAGAGTTTCTACAGCTGGATGCCCTTCCTAACGCCAACCACTCAGAGAGTGTAGTGGGTGCTTTTACGTGTCACCCGCACGAAAACGGTCACGCTC
>NC_068984.1:132315146-132325134 GCF_001194135.2 Octopus bimaculoides | reverse complement strand
TATATATATATAAATAAAAAAATCCCATTATAAAGAAAAGCATCAGAAGAAATGTTTTTGCAGAATTTAGTGATGTCTTTTAATGTTCTCTGTTCATATTCTGTTGAGGCTGATTTTATCTTTCAACCTTCCAGGCTCAAAATAACTTTCAATGAAGTACCAAGAACTCAATATAACGAACTGTACTCTCTTTAAATTCTGTTGCATTGTATTTGTTAGAAATTATTAACACATCATCATCATTATTGTCATTAACATTTTAACCAATATTCTATTAGTGGAAGGTCCCCCCTTTCAGTAGCTGAACAATGAAGCTGCAGAAGGACAAAAGAAAGAAAGAAATCATTGAACAAACCTATAAGCAGGTGGGGGGAACACAGAGATATTCAGTGAGTAGAAACAATCAGGAAGAGGTGTTACATAGAAAGGCAAAGGTATTTCAAGAATGTCAACCTACTGCTCCAACACCACCTAAACAGTCCCACCTGCCTACTTTCCACCAGGTTAGACAGCAGGAGGCTATAACCAGGGTCACAGTCAACTTGGTTGAAGTACTCTGAACATATATACATGTGAGTGTATAAGTATGTGTGTGTGTGTGTGTGTGTGTGTGTGTGCATGCCAGGTGTGTATGTGAGTGTGTGTGTGTGTGTTTTAAATGCTACAGCATAGAGATAAGAGATGTCAACAGTGAGTGTGATTATTTGTTCAAAGATAAAGTAGAGAGAGAGAGAGAGAGAGAGAGAGAGAGAAAGAGATAGAGAAACAGACCGACAGAGAATGGGAGAGAGATAAATGGACATACAAATAGGGAAGATAATCATAGAAACAAAGTGAAAACTGAGAGAGATGAAGAAACTATATAAAGCTCAAGCGACAGAATATTTTGACCCCTCTGTGTTAGATTTAAGGCTTTTACTTGCAGCAGCTGTAGCAATTATGGGGATAGTGTTGTTGAAGATGTGTGGCCCCAGTCAGGTCTGATTGAGTAGACCTATGACACTGATGTTGTCAGTCAAAACGATTAGGTGTGTAACCAACAGGTCTATTTGTTATACTATTACTCTGGTATAACTAAAAGTACATTGGAAATGTTTAGCCCCAGGTGAGCTCAGAACGAGCAGACTTATGATTAAAAAGCACTCCAGGTTTGGTGGAAGATTTTAATTCAAATCTTATGAAAACAAGACATTTGTACTCAGGGTCAGAGCCAGTTTCAGCCGGGTTGGTAACGAAAGGGTTAATGACATTCCAGGTTCAAGCTGGATTTGTGAAAGTTTTTTGTTAAAGGCGATCAAGTATTCTGCTCAAACCACTATTGCAGACCACTTACTGAAAAACTAAGGTAAGGAACACAGATTATTGCTAGAGTCATCAGTAACCCACATATCCCCAATAATTACATATTCAATCTTACTAAAGCAAATGGAACAAGTATTTTCCCAATTGATCGAAGCAAACACAGTTTCTGTCAATCTAAACACTGTAGTGTTAGCCAAAATCTAAAGAAGCTACCTCTTGTCTGAATCTTTCCATGCTGGTCTCTTATATGACCATTACCTGAACTGTTGATCATACAAGAAGAACCAGGGTTGTAAAATGGGTGCAAACATACTTGGATTTCCACACTGCACCTTACAATACCATGTTTACTCTGCTAGAATTGACAAACAAAAGCCTCTACCATCATAAAAAGGTAAAGCCTTGTGGGTCTACTTAATCAATTGCTAAGCCAATGGATAATGACACTGCATTCAGACAACACACATAATGGAAAATAACTTTCTGAATCTAAGACAGTGGTGCACTACCATCATAATACATCTGATTTAATTTTCCTACCATCAACACCAACCCACAAATATGCAACTCATTCATTGGTAACATTGCCGTTTTTATAAGCAAAAAGATATAATCAATGGACTTAACACTTACTACTCGCACAGACAGAGATGATAGAAAGAAAGATAGTGAAAAGCAAGCAATCAGATACAGTAAAGCATCCTGTTGAAGGTACTCAACTTGGATGCCTTTAAGTTGTCCAACAGCAACAATAACGTCAGTGCAGAGTGATGCCTTTAATACCAATGAAGGGGGTGATATTTATAAGTAAGACAGATCATCATTGATACCGAAAGTTATTAATTAGTAAACTCACGGTGGTGCACCAGCATGACCGCAGCCACTTGGCTGAAACACATAAATAAATAAATAAATAAATAAATAAATAATAAAGCTGAAAATACCATAGATCTAACCAAGTGTATCAGTGAAGAGCTAGAGATATAAAATGTATTATTGGCCATTAGCATAACACCCCCACAATAATGTAGTTGAGGTGGTGGAGGATACTGCGACAGTGGTGTGTCAAGGGCAATGACTTGAAAGCATTCCATTGCACAGATGGAATTCATAAAAAAGAAAAAAGAGAGATAAAATAGAAGCACATAAAAGAAAGCTAACAAATGGAAGAATAAATAAGTGAAGAATATATCAAAATAAATAGAAGAAAATATTTTAAGATTAGATAAAGTTGGTGCTGCCAAGTGTTGGCAGCAATCATTATTCATTAGCAACGCTAATTAGTAAATATCAGTCTGCTCAAAACACTACCATTACCACTAATAGATATCAGAGTATACCATTACTGCAAACAAGGACACCATTACCACCACTACCACCTCTAAGACAGAAGTTGATGATGGCGGAGTCAAAGGAGCCTCAACATTATTATTGAACTTGATAAAAATAGCAGTCAAATCTCTCTCAAATCACACCTTACTGTTTTAGAAAAGGAAGCTTAGTACAATGTAATCAAAACTTTACAAAAAGATGGGATTGTCACAATAGGAATGCTTTTAATGATAGGCCTGCTTAATCAAGTCTGAACAACAGCAGCCCACAACACAGACCACCAACACAATGAACTACAAAATACTCAAAATAATACATCGCACAGACATGATCCATTAGACCCCACAAACGCCAAAGTGAGCTGTACACCATGAGATGTAACTACATCCTATTCTAGCCAAGGTTTCATTACTCCTGAAGGAGGAATCCCTCCCTGGACTCCTACTGCTCTCTGTCTATGGCCAGTCATGGCCATGTAGGCCCCAGGTAACAGATGAGATTATCTCACTATCTTGTCTTTGGTCGGCCTCTTGATATTGTCTATTTTCTTGGTGTCCACTCCTGCTTTTGTAATGTTGATCACACCCCCACTATTTGAAAGCTATCTAATAGCCATAACTGCATAGGAACAGCAAATGATACTGCCTTGCCCAGTTCCACTGTGACCACAACCACCATAATCTAAAGACATACAAAAAGAGCAGAGAAGACCTAACAAGCTCAGATTACCTCAGCACATCCGTTAAAATGTTATCACATGCCAGAATCAGCAGGATTGTCTTTTAAACATCTAAAGATGCAGCATATCTGGAGTACGATCTGTGAATCACAACCATTCAACAACTGCTGAGCGGACATGCTACATACAATTGTTCCAGCTGGTCTGACTTGGTGTGAAGGTAGAAAGGTATCTGAACAACAAAAACAACATAACAAAAAAAAAAAAGAACTACCATCAATCCCATCATTATCACTGACAAGCATTACTGTACACTCACTCCAGCCCAGGGGTCACCAAACTTATTTCACAGCGGGCCAGATAACTGAGAGAATGACAAGTGTGGGTCACATAACTATTTTGTTCAATACAATACAGCGAATACACAAAAACTCAAGATAACCATAGTTATTTACCAAAAAGTTATCAAAGAAAGCGACATTAGCAATAAGATAGCTATATCACACCCAGTGTACAAATATTGAATCTCGCAAACTAAGCCGCAAAAATGGTTGGTGAGATTTGTGTAACTGGTGTTTATCTTTTAAAATATCATTTGCTTTGGAGTTGCTGCATCCAACCAAGAGAATTGCTTTCAAATGTTCATCAGCCAACCTCATTCGATGTCCTGACTTCAAAAACTTAATTTTTGAAAATGTTTGCTCACAGACATAAATTGTTCCAAACATTGATGCCATACCAGACAGAGGCAAATGAACCCTCATTACAGGTACTTACACAAAAGGTACAGTGCAACGGCAGACAAGATGAATTGACCTCACAGGCCAGATCTGGCCCATGGGCTGTAATTTAGTGATCCCAGCTCCAACCCTACGCATCAATAGGCCTTCCTCACAATACTACACCCTCCTCCTGCTCATCATGTTCCCCACACTTCCTCTTTTTGAAAGATATCTAACAGCCAACATGACAGCCTCAGTGGCCCATAATTTTACTTAACAAAGGACATAGTACCCTCACCTATTTACCAATAGAGGCTGACCTATTGGGTTCATCATCATTAGCATTTAATGCAGTAAAAGGTGTTCATATTCAAATCCCAGCACACACACTTCACACTTCCATCTTTTATCTTCCAATTAACAGAAATAAACTAACAAATGAAAAAAAAAATCAAAATAATAAAAAAAATCATCACAATCTACACTTATCTAAAGCTTTAATCTCAAAATACCAACTTGGAAGGCGGTGGCAGGTGGTTGAAGTGTAGTGTAGATGGTGTAAATTAATGGAAGTTACCCAGAGATTGCTTACCAATTAAAATTCCTCCACTTAAAAAGACATTCTCTCCAACTCATACACAGATGTAGCATGTATGGTTTATTTGTTTGTTTTGTTTTGTTTTGTGGGGTTTTTTTAATGTTTTTATTTTGTTTTTGATATTTACTTTCATAAACTGTTGATAACAGCTCTTGATGACGGGATGAGTGAAATCCTCTCTCTCACCACTACTACTACTGCCATCACAACCAATAACAAACAAAGAGCTAGTGTGAGGAGATGAAAGGATATGGGAAACAGCATCAATCAAGGTGACACACACAACATTCTAGTAAGGTTTCTTCAATGCTAATCCATTATCATTCATATACATACACACTCTCAGAATTTCAGGAAATTGTATGTAATGTGTGAGTGTGTATGCATGCAAGCATTTCGCTTTCTTGGAAATGGCTATGCCTGTTGTCAAGAGCACTATGGATTGCAAAGAAAATTCAAGGAAACATGCAGATCCTTAGCGGATATCTGGAAGGCCACATGGATCCTAGCAACCTAAGATGGGTGTAGAGTGACATTGATTTGAGGCCAGCTATCTTGGTTCCTTGTCAACAGCAAAAGGGATTTTCTCAAATATTGCTTCAAAATATTCATGTACTTTATTAGTGATACTTGTATGTCTACATTCATGTAACACACAGCATATCTTGTACATTGTTGTTTGCTATAGCAAGAATAAGTTAAGGTAGGAATAAGTAAAAAAAAAAAAAGTGAAGTTTCCTTTTCGAGTCATACTGACTCATAAGGGCTGATTTCCCAGTTTCCATGGCGTATAAATTCCTTACCTGGATTGGACACTGGTCCATCACAGGATTACTCATTTTTGCCAGCTGAGTGGAATGGAACAACATATGAAGTGTTTTGCTCAAGAGCACAACACATTGCCTAGTCCAGGAGTCAAAACCACAATCTTACGATCATGTGTCCACACCCTAACCATTAAGTCACATGCCTCCACTAAGGTTTTAGGGTGGTACTTATCTGGGTTTACAAATGATAATTTGTAATTGCCTGGGCTTCATTACAAATGACATTAAATACCATACAATGTTTAACTATATCTCATTACATTCTAAGTTCAAATAGCCCTTCAGGATTGGTTGCCATTCATCCCTCCAGTCATTAAAATAAGCACAAGTCATTTTACCCTTTAGCATTTAAAACAGCCATATCTGGCCTCTCGCACATACCCTGCAATGTCATTCTACATGTAAACAATCACACCATTGAAATCTCAAAGATATGAGACAATGCAGATTAAATCAAAACAATGTGAATAAATAAGTGTTATATTTGACAGAATAATCTGAATGCTGATGGGCTAAAGGTAATGGTATGCAAGAGAAATCATGATGTTCTCTGCTTTCATGGTTAAAGATAGTGCCTCATATCTAAGAGGATGCATTTTTATATCCTGTTGTAGTCATTGCTGTGTGATTAAGCTTGCTTCCCAATCATATGGTTTTGGGTTCAGTCCTACAATGTGACACATTGGGCAAGTCTTCTATTATAGTCCCAGGTTGACCAAAACCTTGTAAGTGGATTTGGGATTTGGTAGATGAAAACTAAAAGAAATCTCTCATATGTGTGTGTGTGTGTGTGTGTGTGTGTGTGTGTGTGTGTGTGTGTGTGTGTGTGTGTGTGTGTGTGTGTGTGTGTGTGTGTGCGCGCGCACACATGCACCCTTGTCTAAACATCATATGACGGTTGTAAATGAGCTTGGTGATCATCATCATACAAGTGAAGTTGTCCATTTCCAGTCTTTTGCGAAAAATATGTCAAGCGATGGGAAAATATGTTGCTTAGAGACAGGTAAGGGTTGGTGACAAAAAGGGCATCCTGCCATAGGAAACTGACCTCAGCTAATTCTGTTTCACTCATGTAAACATGGAAAAGTGGGTGTCAAATGATGATGATGTCCTGATTTGATGGAGTAATGCAGCTGTAAGTATACTGCACTAAATACCAATGCAGTTTGCAACCACCCAGAGGCCACTTCTAGCACAACCAGATTTCATTTTCCCAGACTAGGTTATTACTAAATGTCTCTTCTTATAGAAGCTTCCCATTCGCCACCTTAAACTTTCCTCAGCTTTAAAATGGAGACTGTTTAGGGACCTCATAGGACAAAATGCCCACGAATATAGAGTAGTAGGAACCAAAAAAAAAAACAAAAAAATATTGGCTGTAAATGTCCAGTCAGTTCACCTCATGTGACTGGCCTACTCAAGCAGAGCTAAGGTTACAGCATCTGCAACAGGCGACGACAATAAACAAGGAGATTCAAAAGCAATTAATACCAACCTCACAGACCTCATAAAAAAGACATAACATATATATATATATATATATATATCAAATGCTTCAGTTGCAGGCATGGGTGTGCTGTTAAGAAGCTGGCATTGCAACAACATGGTGTTTCAGGTTCAGTCCCACCACACAGCACCTTGGAGAAATGTCTTCTATAGCTAGGATTAACCAATGCCTTCTGAGTAAATTTGGTAGAAGGAAACTGTATGGAAGACAGTCGTGTGTGTGTGTGTGTGTGTGTGTGTGTGTGTGTGTGTGTGTGTGTGTGTGTGTGTGTGCAAATGTTTGCATGTGTGTTTTTGGGTGCCTCCCCAGCACTTGACTGATGTTGGTTTGTTTATATCCCTATAACTTAGCAGTTCAGCTATAAGAATAAATACCAGACTTAATTAAACCAGTGACCTTATGTGCATGAGCCCAAAACCTTAGCCACACACTAACAAATACATAAAAATGCTTATGATAAAATGAGAAAGATTCTGTGAAGTCCTCAGAGTTTACTGATGATGGTCTTTCATTATCTTATTTAACTCTTTAGCATTTAAACTAACCATATCAATTTAGTAGATAGAAACAGTGTGGAAGCTTGTTGTGCATGGCTTGGTTAGGGCATTCTGCTCACGATTGTAAGGTTGTGAGTTCAATTCCCAGTGCTGCATTCTGTCCTTGAGCAAGACACTTTATTTCATGCTGCTTCAATCCACTCAGCTGGCAAAAATGAGTAGTACCTGTAATTCAAAGGGCCAGCCTTGTCACACTCTGCGTCACACTGAATCTCCCTGAGAACTACATTAAGGGTACATGTGTCTGTGGAGTACTCAGCCACTTGCACATTCATTTCATGAGCAATCTGTTCCGTTGATCGTATCAGCTGGGACCCTCATAGTCATAACTAACGGAGTGCTCCTATATATATATATATATATCACACATACATGCAAAAAAGACTGTTAGAATAAGTGCTAGAAATGATTTGGTCAACTAAACCCTTGAAGGCAGTGTCCCAGCATGGCAGAAGTCCAGTGGCTGAACTAGGACTATTGATATTTTTAGAGTGAAACTTGTAGGTTGAACTTGTGAGCTTCAACTTGGAGTCCAAGGCAAGCTCGCATCTCATCTACTATACACTTCATTAGGCCATAAATTTTTTGTGTCTAATGGCCTTTGACAGATCATATTCCAATATGCTAACTCTTACAAACCACTTAAGAAATATAAAAACTATGAAGAGAAACAACTATTTCACAAACAAGTCTTTTAAAAGAACTTCAAACAGCAAAAATTATACAGAGGAATTTTATAACAAACAAGAAAGTAATAAAACTGGATTATTATTAGCAAAAACAGTTTGTTTAACAAAGTCTATAAAATGTTGGCATCTACATACCACAGGATGTTAAAGTAGCTGGGGGCTCATATCTCTGGACTTTAAATTCCACAAAGGACAACCAACAGGACACAATAGAAATGATCAAAAAACCACTTTGCTGGTCACAACTAGAAACCAAAAATCACTTCAACCAATGAGGGAGACTCTATATCAGGCATGGGCAACATTTTTCAAGAAGTGGGCCACATTAGACATGGCTTCTCATCAGGTGAGCTGCACTACTAAAAAAAGAGAAGGTAATTTTTTTTTTCATTCGGCATGTCATTCAGAAACTTCTACAGGCTGCATGTTACCCATGACTGCTCACTCAACCAATCAGAAATAGCAGCCAACTTACTCTCAAGTACTTCTAACAATAGAATTAACAAAAAAAAAAATTGCAGGGATAATATAATTCTACATTAGAATAAAAGATTGGATTATACTAAATGGAGCTATTTGTGCACAGATTTGACCTGGGGTTAAACAACAATTATGTAATGGCTTTATGCAAGGTACATCATCCCTTGCACATGTTCAGTCCACCAACCATAGTCTGGTGTTTTCCTCATCCATGTTTAGGTGCCAAAGAATTTAAACAAAGTCTTCATTCCAACTTCTGCATGGTTTTCCCTTCTGTCATTTTTCTGGATGTAATGTCCACTCTATCAATTTGCTATTCCATCTATTGTCCTTGAAAGACCATTTCAGAGTTTTCATTTGAGATAATATCGTTAAACCTGTTGCCACAACAACTATAATCACTCCAAAGACAATAATTTTCTTAAGTCATCACCAAACATAGCAAACAGGTTTGTAGTTCAGACATAGTGTACAAAGAGATTTCCAGCAAGGTAACAAAGACAATGAAGATGAGTTGAGCGATGAGGATAAGCTGATCAAATCTGACTTTGTTAAAGTTACAGAGATGTCACAGTGGAATGTTTGAAATTAAATTAGAGAAATGCTATTAGTTTAAACAGTACACTCACAAAATAAAAAGCCATAACTTAAAACTAATGATATCTAAGATGGATCTAGTGAGAATCTGAATTGAAAACTTTAGTTGAAGGAGGTAAAAGATGATAAAATTAGATGACAAATAATTTCAATAATGCACCAACCATCTACCAGAAAGAAGTTAAGATGTTATGTAAGCTGGAAGTTACTTTCCATAAAGCCTGTTTACTTATTTGTAATCTAATCAACTCGTGCCAGCTGGTCCAACCTATGCCAGCATGGAAACCAGATGTTAAATGATGAGGATGATGAGGAATCAAAAAACGAACCTGCTTAACCAAATCTCCCTGAAACCAGACAATGTGCTGTCTCCAACTAAATAAGCATTGAATGTTACTCTGGGTACATGGTTGGCACTCTGTCAGTTACGATGATGAGGGTTCCAGTTGATCTGATCAACGGAACAGGCCTGTTTGTGAAATTAACGTGCAAGTGGCTGAGCACTCCACAGACACGTGTACCCTTAACGTAGTTCTCGGGGATATTCAGCGTGACACAGTGTGACAAGGCTGACCCTTTGAATTACAGGCACAACAGAAACAGGAAGTAAGAGTGAGAGAAAGTTGTGGTTAAAGAGTACAGCAGGGTTCGCCACCATCTCCTGCCGGAGCCTCATGGAACTTTAGGTGTACTGCAAT
>NC_068984.1:132304784-132315136 GCF_001194135.2 Octopus bimaculoides | reverse complement strand
CTGATCAACGGAACAGCCTGCTCGTGACATTAACGTGCAAGTGGCTGAGCACTCCACAGACACGTGTACCCTTAACATAGTTCTCGGGGAGATTCAGCATGACACAGTGTGACAAGGCTGACCCTTTGAAATACAGGTACAAGAGAAACAGGAAGAAACAGGGAGAGAAAGTTGTGGTGAAAGAGTACAGCAGGGTTCGCCACCATCTCCTGCCGGAGCCTCGTGGAGCTTTAGGTGTACTGCGATCCTATGACCACGAGTCCGCTGCCCTAACCACTGGGCCATTGCACCTCCTCTGGGTACATATACCTGTGTAAAGACAATAGTCAAGGTTGGAATAGCTTTGATCATAAGTCTGCATAATAAGGGCCAACTTGTAGCCAAAGAATCCTAGAACCATATTTGATGGCACATAAGACACTTTTTTTTCTAAATTGATGTCTTGAAAAAAATTACTCCAGGTTCTATATGCGAAACTGGGCCTATATTACATACTTTAATGCATTAAAAACTTCTATTCCTGAATATGTGCCAACAAAGTGACATCTTTTATGCCATCAAATACAATAAATCATGTAAACTCATACTATATATGAGGCAGTGGCTAGTTTAGCTATGTGTTTAGTACAGAAATTTACCCTGCAGTAGCAGATAGTAACATATTAAACAAACTAGTAGAAGAAATCACAAATGAGCTTGTCAATTACAGCAATGATAGGGCTACAGCACACAGAGTTTACAAGTTACAACATGTAGAAGTCTAAGACATGTTGAGCATCAAACTCTGTAGAGAAGAAGATTTCAACTACAGTGTGTGTTTACAGATAAGAAGTAATTCATTAGATATTGTGTAGTCAGTTCCCCACACCGCACACACATGTACAGGACTTGAACTTAATCTAGAAAAGGTACTAAAATATTTATTGATAATATAAATCATTACTGTATTAAAGATTCCTCGTTACTCCTGCAATTTGCATTTGTACACATACATTGTGTCAGCTTCAATAGTCTGGTAAAGCTGGCAAAAGAAGAAACTTTGAAGTCACTATCAATGTTTCCCTTATATAAAATTGAGATATTTCGACTGAACTTTCAGTTACTGTCTAATTGTCTTTATGCATGATTCTACATAAACAAGTAATATATAAATTATATGTAGCTAGGATGAAACCACATATGCTCCACATACCTATAAATGGGCTGTCAGATCACACATACCTTTACGCACAATTATGTGGCTTATGTGTTGCCTACTACACTAAAACTATCCCATTCTACACTATTCTTACCCAAGTGAAATATGAACCATCCACCTCGCTTCTCAGCACTCTGACTGCCTCATTCTTAACCTTTGCTTTTAGTTTTGTCCAGAACCATTCCTTTCAATAACTGTATCACCTTGCTCACATTTTCCTTCTTTCATCTACAAACAAACCAACAAAGGAGCCTCTACATAGTTGCTTGACTTGAAAAGGATAGCAGCCCAATCTTCACATCACAGCCTACAGTTTTAGAACAGAATGGACACATTTCAAGAACTCTTTAAAAAAAAAAAAGAAAAAAAAAGGTGAGGTGGAGAACGAATAGTCACAGCTAGAATATTTTTGATCATAGGTCTGCTCAAGTAAGTCCAACATGAGATTAAACAACAACTACTATATGACCTACACTAAATTATTCAAAGTTGCGAGAGTCTGGTGGAGGTGAAGTAGAGAATGCTAAGGCTATAGACTTTGTGTCCCTTCAGATGTGTAAAAGTATGTGTGTATCAGTATCTACAATGAAACGGTAGATATGATAAAAGTCCAACATTTATTGTTCAACACAGTTTAGAGGAATGTCAACTATGTGAACATTGAGCTAATTAACAAAATGTGTGTAGAGACAATAATCTGGTTTGTTTTCCTTGACAACTCTGCAGTTGTTGAGTTCAAATGCAATCAAGAATAGGCAGCTTCCTCTGAGCTCTTTGGCCAAGGTACAAAATGCTGTTTTCCTCAAGTTTTGGATCTTATTACTGGAGAACAACTTCAAATTGACAACATACACATACACGGATTACATGTGTTGCTAAGCTGATACATTACACATACACTACATGTGGTTGGTTGGTTGGTTGGTATATTCCACACACACACACACACACACAAACTACATGTGCTACTGAATTGATACTTTATACACACACACACACACACTTCCCACTGCTGCTAAGTATAGAAGATATCAAGAGGAACAGTGGAGCTACCATACCTATAAATAGATGAGTATCTGACAGTTAACAGTGAAGAAATATTGAGAGAAGTTCTTCTAGAACCACCATACTTACACCTTACAATAGATGAGAGTTCTATTGGTGAGGGTGGGGTGATATTGAGAAGAACTATGACTCACCATACCTACATCTGACAATGGAGGAGAGTTGTGGAAGATAATACAAAAACATCAACAAAATAAACATACTCTACGCATCCTTTCAATAGCACACAGCTGTTCTCGCATCTATAAACATACATTCTCTGGATGTAACGAACAGAAGTAATAGGCCTCATCAAAAGATGGAGGGACAAGTTGAAATGTAAACTGCCCCAGGCCGGGCATGGCTGACTGGACATTCGGTCTGTTTTGGCAACAGTATTTTTTGGCACTGAAGGCAAACATGCACGTGCACAGAAATATACAAGTACTGATAGAGAGCGTGAGATGGAGAGAAACATTACACATACAAACATAACTAGATGCTTCATGAATAGAGAGAGAGGGGGGAGAAAGAAAGAGGGAGGGAGGGAGAGGGAGACTTACAATTTATTAATTGAATACAATTGGCATAAACACTTTCCCTCCCCTAATACACAAAGAGAAATACACTCTTACAAACACAGAGAGAGAGAACAAGAAAACCATCAAAACACCTAATGTGAAGTTAGTATTGAATTAGTGATGCCAAAACAGCTGTACTAAAATGTCTCATTCCTACCCTATCAGCCATGAAGGGCCAGCGCCCAGCTCTATTTTCATGATATCAAGTCAAGTAAGTGAAAGATAAATCCCTGTTTAGGTAGTTGAACCCACCAAAAGATCTGACGCCCATTCTTGACAATGAAAGAACAGACCTATGTAGTATTTAAATGTACTTGAGCAAACACTCAAAACCTACAGTGGAACTGAACTGAAGCTATTAATTTGTACCCAATACCTGGCCACTTGACTTTTACAGGATTGCATGGAGAAATATGAATAAGATGACAAATACAACCCACTGACTGAGTATGCAGTAACTCTCTTTTACTTGTTTCAGTCATTTGACTGCGGCCATGCTGGAGCACCACCTTTTAGTCGAGCAAATCAACTCCAGGACTTATTCTTTGTAAGCCTAGTACTTATTCTATCTTTCTCTTTTGCCGAACCGCTAAGTTACGGGGACGGAAACACACCAGCATCGGTTGTCAAGCGATGTTGGGGGGACAAACACAGACACACAAACACACACACACACACATATATATATATATATATACATACATACATATATACGACAGGCTTCTTTCAGTTTCTGTCTACCAAATCCACTCAAAAGGCTTTGGTTGCCCAAGGTGCCACACAGTGGGACTGAACCCGTAACCATGTGGTTGATAAGCAAGCTACTTACCACACAGCCAAAGACCTCAAAGCCATTAAGTCATATGGGTTCCATTGAAGATCCTGTCTTCATAAACAATCAACTATAGGCAATGCCCATCTTACCCTAAATTACAGTCATAAGAAGTTTCGCAGTTGGGGACAGTAAGTTGACAGTAAACTGCACCTACAATGGTATCTATTTATAGCTGTTAAAGACAGCAGCAAAATCACCTTCAAGTCAAACCACCACCACCCCATCTTCAAAAAGTAAAGAAGGAAAGGTACATTAGATAATGTACACTGAGAGGCATCATATCTGGAAAAAAAAAAATAAATAAATAAAATTTGATGAGGATGGTCACAGCTGGAATGCTCATGATCATCGGTTTGCTTGATCAGAGTTGATTTAGGGATCAATGACAGAAACATATTAAACACAGTGGTTCTTAACCCTTTCGTTACCAACCTGGCTGAAACCAGCTCTGGCTCTGAGAACAAATGTCTTGTTTTCATAAGTGCTTGAATTAAAATCTTCCACCAAACCTTAGTCACAATTTATGTTCCTAACTCTAGCTGAATGATAACTAAGTTATTTTACTAAATTCTTTGTTATATTTAAAGTAGTTGAAAAAAACACAGATCATCTCTAAATACAGTAATGGAAAGGTTAACCAAGATACGTGTAAGATTTTGCAGTTAAAATTTATGTACAATAAATTGGTTATACTTCCACAAAATATTTCAATTTTTTACACAATTCCTAATACTCTTTTACTTATTTCAGTCATTTGACTGTGGCCATGCTGGAGCACCGCCTTAAAAATACAGTAAGATTTTTTTTTATACATCAAATGGCTATGGACGTCCTGTAAAGCAATAATAGGCATCAAAGGGATCCATAGGGAAAAATTAGTTGAGAACCATTGCACCAACAGGAAAGATGACTATGTATGAATTGATGGCAAAAATGTGCCCATGCTGGAGGTAGATAAGGGAGAACTTAGGAGGTGGTGGTTAGGTAAGAGCCGAAAACATTAGGCCTCAGAGATGAGAAAATATGATAAAACAAATAGAGAATTTTGCATTTGCAGACCCAAGCAACCCATGTTACCACAGAAAAATAGTTTATGATGATGAAATTCATCTGCAATCACAATGTTAAATTAAGGTGCCTACACACTATATATATACAACACAGAAACACACATTAAAAGGTACACATGGTCAGGATTTTAAATAGCCCACAGTAATTATAAACAACAAGGCTAGCCAGGCAAGCTGTCTATTTTTGTTGGGTAAAGAGGCCAAAGGCGTCCAATTTAAACACAACCCCTAAAAACAAATAAATCAATACATTAATGGATCCCCTTCTGCCACTACTACCTCTAACCACTGCTATGTCAGTCTAATTAGATGGGGGGTGGGGGTCACAAAGGCAAAGGTGACAACTGGAGGACAGCACTGATGGGGTTACTAGTAATTCTAACCCTATCAAGTTTATATATAGAACAGATTGAAGAGACAACAAAACTATGGGCACAAATTAGGGTGCCCCAGTGAAGCCTGTACAAGCATTGCCTGTCATCACAATAAACTTGTATTTGCACATTAAACTTAATTTAACCTATTGTTGTGAACTTTTCTTACATAAAAAGGTAAAAAAAAAAGTTCAATTTATCCAACAACAGACTAGTGAAAATCTTAATCTTTAATCCTTTTTATTGCAGAGGAAGAAAAGTTTTACTTCACCTCTTTTTACACCTGTATCTTCAAGAGTGAAACTAATAGTAGTAATCTATATTTATTAACCTTTTAACATTCACACTGTTTTGAATTAATCATGCATTGTCTTGTAGCTTTGAGATTTTGATGAGGCAACTTAATTTCAAGAATGATATTTTAAGGTTGGTAAAAGAGGCCAAATCTGGTCAATTTGAACATAAAACAAGTAGAATATTTTGGCCAGAGGTGGCCAGTTTAAATGCTAACCCTTTAGCATTTAAACATTTTCTTGCTGAAATATTCCACTCAAATTCATCTCTTACAAGTGCCATTCTGGATGATCTCTCTCATACACATAAATATAGTCACAGCTGAAAAGAATTATTTTAAAATCCAGAACTGAGTCAAGTCATGTTATTTCTACTTTATTTCTCTGATTGAGTCTAAATAGGCTTTGTTATATTAATACAGTTAAAGTTTCAGTTCTGAATCCATAAACTTTTCAAGTGTTTTTTTTTTTTCTAAATAATTTTTTAAGTATGTAATGTAATGGTAACAAGAGCACTCGGAGAGCATAAACCTCAGCCAAGGCAACACCAACGTCCTCTCAACGATTAGCCAGAAATGATTTTTAAAATGAGAATATCTGAAATAAACCCAACTGCTCTCACAAATGAGAATGCTAAAAATGAACTCGACTGCTCTCAAAAGTTAGGTAAAACAAAAAAACACAGAAAAACAATCCAGAATCTTTGTCCGGTACCGGATTGATCCCCAAATCTAATTAGTTTGTGCCAGTCATGAGGCCAAACATTCCTGAAAGTTTCATCTGAATCCATCCAGTGGGTTCTTGAAACATCTTGTCCACGGACAAACAAACAAATGCGAATGAAAACAATACCTCTAACCTTCCCTAAATCGGAGGTAACTAGTTTCAGAATTAGGTACTTGAGCAATGCATATTACTTGCTTTTGTCTACTAGAGTAAGGGGAAGAACACAGTTACTATGTCAGATATAAGATGCTCAAACTATCCAAAAAATTAGTTTGAGTCAAATTTTCATGACATTATCTTAATTTCATAAATCGACACGTGTGGCCTCCATTTGAAAGATGGAGAGATACTTAAAGCTGGTGTGTTGCTACATCGAACATGTTAAGTGACAAGAAGCTCCCTTACTGACCTTTGTGGCACCACTTGAGAAAAGGCGAGTGATGTAGTGAAAAGCTACAGAGAAATTTGGAAACACTCTCCAACAATAATTACAATGTCTCAGACATTACTAACATCATGGACACAGACAAATGAAATTTTAAGAAAAAGTTGACAACAAATCTTTTAACAGCAATAAGTTCAAATCCTACTAGAAGTCATGGTCTTAAAAGACTTTATTTGTAAAGGTAGAGGTACAGCTGAATGAATTTATCTAAATAGAATGTAGCACCAGATACATTGTCTGAATAAACGATACATTCTCTGGATATACACATTAGTACATAACAGATATGTTTCTTTTGGTGATGGCAGGAAAGACATGCTTAATGTATAGCTATTGCCTCCTCTACTTTGGGAAAGGAAGGAAAGCATTTGAAACAATTAGAAGTAGCAAGTCCTCTGGCACTGCCCAAAAAACAAAACAAAACAAAACAAAACATGCAATCAATTCTTTAAAAAGCAAGGCAACTGGGAGCAGAAGGCTTGTGAAATACAAATAACAAAAAAAAGAAAGGAAAGCTCCATGCTTTGTTTCTGCTAATCTGGACACAAGAAGAGACCACCTGATTTCAGAAACAATCAGTATCACCATGTGTGTGTGAGAGAGAGAGAGAGAGAGAGAGAGAGAGAGATAGAGAGAGAGAGAGAGAAAGAGAGAAAGAGAGAGAGAGATCGGGTTGTGCCAAACCTGCTGGGAAAAAATTCTGGTTAAAATCTTATTTAACTGAATCATTCCACTCTTAGAGACTCTCCTTTATGAATCCAATTCTGGATATAAACTTTCCAAAGGAAATAGTGATATGATCTGTAGTTGGCCAGATACAGAAGAAATGTTATAGGCAGCATAAACCATTGTGCATGGCTTCCTTTGACCTTAAATCCTGAAGCTCTGTGGAAAGTGCTAACCAAATTTGGTTGTTCATAAATATTCATGGCAATCATATGGTTTCTACATAACATGAAAGCCAAAGTGTGGTGCCAGCCTTTCACACTAGATCAGTTTGGAGAAAGAATTGAAGTATGTCAAGAACGCATAACTGCCCCTCCAATCTTTTCTCACCTTCGTCTCATCTATGCTCGAGTTCACTATGAGTAAACTGTCACCTGGCATCCAGACCTCATATCACACAGATGGCCAGCTGATCAAGTCAGGTAGACGCCATGTCAAAAAAGATTATAGCTATATCAGCAATTGAATTTCAATACACAGATGGTCCACAGTTAATATGACTTCAGCAAAAGAACTTAGTCCAATTACTGAAATTTCCTCTGATACATAAGAGCTTGACTACCTCCGAAGAAAGATCTTGCCCCAACAAACACAAAATTTGATCCTGTAATTTGGATACAAAGACTGGTGATGGGAAATGTAGAGTACTTCCATTATCTGGATAGTTACCTATTATAGAATACAGATATTGATGAGGAAATCGAACATAGGATAAAAATGTGCCAATGCAACTTTTTGTCAAAGAAGAACCAAAGTTATGGTGTATATTGTAACTGTTGTATCCATTCCTCTATACAGCCCTGAAACCTAGACTAGTTAAAAGCAACATCTCCTGGAAGTACACCATTAGAGATGTTTGAAGAAAATCATCATATATAATCAGTGGCTGAACATAGGACTGTTAGCATGCTCAAGTAAGCCAAGATATCCTGCATGGAAACCATAATTAAGCAACACTGACTTCAATGGACTTGACCATGTTGCGCAAATGCTGTACCATCAGTTGGCCACATGATTGTTTTAAACTCAGTTGAATAAAAGAAAGCCTATACGGAGAAAACAAAGGAGGTGGTTCAAAGACGTATTTAAAGGAAATTTTTTTTTAATGTGGCACGAATATGTAAGAATCAACAGTAAATAACTAGCGTAAAGGGAAAGGGATCATCTACAATGGAACCAAACACTTTGAGACGACACAAAACAACACACATCTTGTGAGACAATGAACACCAGGTGTCCAACAGGACTTGTGGGTCCTACATTGGCCTATGTAGTTACATGGAGTCCCACAGAAATTACATCTTGTGAAAAGGAATGCGAACAACATACATAAATACACTGTATACGTCTGCAAGGAGAGCAACACGGTTGAGTGGTAATAAGAAATGCTATGCTTAATGCACAAAGTGTTGTTTACACAGCAGACGGGTATTTGGGTGAAAAGCTTTTGCTGTTAGTGGTGGTGGTGTAGTAAGTAGATGGCACATGCATACATACACAGAGTGAGAAAGACACACAATACAGTGTTTATCAGAGAATGTGACAGTTGACAATGGGACGGCAATTGACATTCTCAGCTGTCAATGCCGAACACACCACCTCGGCCACCACTCTACACGAAACAACTACAGCAACAACAATGGAAATAGAAGAGGAGAAGAAAGCAACAGAGCTTGTGGGGGTGGCAGTAAAGGTGAGAGGAAGGGTAGCACCAGCCCGCTGAATACATGCTGGAATGACAGCTATGTTGAACCAGCAGCTATTTACTTCACACTGCTCACTCACAATATCAACCCCCCCCCTCTCTCTCTCTCTCTCTGATCACGTCAGCAAAAGCTCAAACCGGAGGAGTCCTGACAGTTGTCAGTCAGCCCTGCCTGCCGCCGCTAAGCACTGACGAGATCAACCAACTCACCAAGTGTTTAAAATATTGTCAGAGAATCAGCACACGCGCATTCTATATAGATCGTACTTGGCAAGCGCTCAACCGTAGCCAAGGGTGTCAAAATTATACAGCAACCGCCACTATTATCTTACAGCAAGAACATGTGGATCCCGAACAGCTTTGCATGCGCACGTGCTCACACCCCAAGATAACAGATTCAAGAGGGTCGACGTCGGCAACAAAGAACAACCAAAAACTCTGTGTGTGTGTGTGTATGGTAGTGGGGTTTCTTTACCTAGAGTGGTGTCGAATAAAACCAGCAATAATGAAAATGTACAAAAATAACTTGGCTATTTTGAATGACAGAAACGAATAAATGCTTAAAAACAGGTTATTATAGAAGATGTTTTACATTTTGCACCATCATTTAGTTAACTTATATTTTAAAGAACGTAGCTCATTCGAAAAGTAAATAAAATACGGTTTTCATTAGAAAGTTTTTTGGAAGAATGAATGGTGATGTAATTTCTATTCTGACGAAAGTTGTAATGAAGTGTAACAGTCAACATAAGTTTCGAAATGATGCAACTTCCTGGCTGTCATCACGTTCCCTATTACTGTTTCAGTCTAATCGACGCCGTTTACGTTAAAATTGCCAATGTTTGCGTGTATATATTCAGTGTTACAAATGTGCAACACACACGTGTCTATATATATATATGCCATATATACATATGCGTATATACACACACACACATTAAATATATACCAATCTTACAAACATTACGGACTCAACAGCCGTTATATACAGTACATATACTATTAGAAGAAATCTTCACATCTACAGAGTTCTGTTATTGCTTGTGATATCCTGACAATGGTGGAGAGTTGACGATAAGGTTTTGGTAAATTTTCAGATTAACACCTGCACGATTTTCACTAGGGTTTTAGCGTGCGGGTGTTAATCTGAATATTTACCAAGGTTTTTATTATTGACCCAACATTACTAATTATAGTTAAAGGAACCGTTTTATTATTATTATTATTATTATTATTATTATTATTATTATTATTATTATTATTCAGCGAGGCTTTTATGCCATTAAACCACCGGCCGCAGTAAGGTGGATGACAAAACAGTAAAAGGCCTCCAAGAAACCATCATCACAATAAGC
>NC_068984.1:132296702-132303966 GCF_001194135.2 Octopus bimaculoides | reverse complement strand
AAGATAATTGCGGCCCGTCTGAGAAATGAGCCCCCGTGAGGTGGGGTGGATGTTGCAAGTGTCACTGGCCATTCTCTGCGGCAACGTCTTTGTCCGTGAACACGCTATTTGGTGTAGGGTGTACAACCTGTTACCCCCCACTCCATCTTCTGCTGCTCAACCCCCGCCCTCTTTTTTCTTCTGTTTGCTTGGTGAGGAAGTTATGGTTTATTTTTCTCGATAATTTGATCTTTTATACTTTTAAAATTTTTTTTCTTTCTTTTCTTCCCGTAAAAAATATATTGTTAATAAAATGTTTGGGAAAAAAAAATAAAATAAAACTAATATGTTTGATAAAGTGTGTGACCGATTCCAATATAATCGTAATCTACACCATCTGAAACGCATTTCTCCAATAAATTTTGTTAAAAAACATCTATTCTTCAGAAAGTTACGTGGTGGAGGAGTGCACACATATTTGTAGTTAGTCTAACTTTTGAAACAATTGTTAACCACAGCCTCACCCCGTTCTGAAATTATAGAATGATGAAAATGCCTCAATAAATAAGTAGCCCCTTAGCCCAGCCAACAAGTTTACATATTTTACAGCACGCCCGTAACCATCCCTATCACAAAAATATTTCTAAGAATGTGTATCAAATTATGAATACATCAAACAGCATCAAGTACGTAGATAGTAACACTACACATTTTCAAATTATCTGATAACGAGCCAAGCGGGAGCCACCTACGCAGTCGCTCGATATGCTAGAAATAGTAGCCAAATCCACCTCCAATCTAACTGCCAGCTAAGAAAAGGAAGGACATATTGGCAATGTAAGCTTTGGACAGGCTGTCCGATCATAGATCTGATCAATCACACACAAATGTGTGCGTTACACATATATTACAAACGTTAGTATCAACAACTTCTATACTCTGCAGTATTAAAGTCGCTTGGCAATGATGAAGATGGTGATAGATATTGTATATAATGATCAATCACTAACATGAAAGTGCATGCGTGTAATATTAACAGTAACCAGAAAGAAATACAGTGCATTAGGACGCATTAATATACACTCATACATTTGCACACAGTACAGGGCGGGCACACGTAGACGTCACAGAGCAAACACGAATGCTTTACGTTCGTCATAAGCCAAACACGCACGAAAGTTTACGTAAGGCAGAGGTCAGGCGCATATGTAATTACAAATACATTCATACAGAATATAACACACACAGTTATATATATATATATATATATATATATATAACAGTCACATCATGTTACTATTATAAACTTTAACGAGCAATGTGGATACGATTTTGCGTACCTGGTTACCAGGATATTCGCTCGATCGCTGTTCTGTAAATGCATTGAACGTATTATCAATCGATGTATGTACATTATGTATATAAACAAACGCGTACATGCAATCTTACAGCTGTACATAAGAATGTATGACAAACTGATGGTCGAGCAAATATCAAGCTAAGAGCGTAACTTTTCCTTGGTTCAACACAATATCAAAGTCAAGAAACACAGAGTTAAAATATCATATATAAGATACTGTATTAAAATAATAACTATCAGAGTTACAGAAGTCATGTGGAAAATATTACTTATTCTGCAAATTCTGGTTATCATTAAGAAAACTATACTAGTATTTCTTTCTGTTATAAGCATATCTTAAAGGTATTCAGTCACTTCTGAGTTCAAAACACGTTAAGGTCGGTTTTGCCTTTCATTCTTCCGGGTTGATAAAATAAGTAACAAACAAAAACAGTTAGGGGTTCAAATAATCGATGAAGTCCATGCTCTGAAATTTATGGCTCAGTAGCTATGTTGGAAATGACTATTAGCCATCGACTTCCGACTCTTTACGGTCCGAGTTCAAATTCCGCAAGGTTGAACTTTACCTGACATCCTTTCGGGGTCGATAAAGTAGCAGTCAAATACTGGGATCGATGATATCGACCAGAGCCCTCCCCTCAAAATAATTACGTTGTGGCTAAATCAGAAACAGTTTATTATTAATATAATCACATCGCCAAAAGATCCGGCCTTTGAATTTGCTACAACCACATTCCTGGTAATAACGCATCTTCTTTCAATTGTGGAGAACTACTCGCGTGAGATTCTGCTGCTGTTACGTGCATTATAAATTGCACCCTAAAGGCCATACGCCTGATCGGTAAACTTACCATTCACTTTTCAAAACATACACTTCAACTATTGACCCAGACATGTTCTCTCTATCTCTACCTCACTATAACACCTCCACTCAATAAATACTACCTCCATTCAGATCCAACAACCTCTTCTATTGTTAACCACAACTCCAAATCCCGTACTAACCTCTTCGTCCAATCCTTCCTACTTGCTCAACTTATATCACCGTCTATTTAAAGAGGTTCAAACAGACCCTAGATAGTAAATATCTCATTAGTCTTGAGAGCATGCGAAAATCATGGGCCTTTGTAATACCGTGACAAAGCAATAACAGAATTAAAGTATCGCAAGTGAGAAATGTAAACCTTCTCGATCGTAGAAAAAAAAAACATGAACATCGCAATATCTCTTTTGTCAATCTGATGTATACAATTTTGAAGTAATTATCATTATCAAGATTATTCCACAATCTACAACCACTTTTCGGTGGAACCACTTTACCCATATAGGTAATAACTCTTCATAGAGGTATGTCACAAATTCCTCTCCCCCACCTTTTATGCTCGGAATGTACCTTGTCAAAAAGAAGCGTATTTTTATTTATATTGTAGCACGTAGCATAGACGAAGAGAAAAGTTCCCACGACAGTTGAAGGCATTTAAAGTTTGCCATGCTTTTGAGGAAGGTATAAACGTCATAATTTCCTTCTTCCTGATAAGCATGAGGTTATGACAACTTATCTCCATCATCGGCAGAAATTGGAGGGCGCCGGACAAACAGCTTTGCATAAGACTCTCCACGTTCTCAATTCAAATACCGCCGAGGTCAACTTTAACCTTTCACCATTTGGGGGTTTGATAATGAGATATTTACTATCTAGGGTCCCTTTGTAGCCCAGTACCTATATTAGAAATATTATCGCTATCATTCCTTGTACCAAACAAACACTGAGAAAACTCAGTGTGATTGTTTTACCGGGAAATAGCAGCGAAATCTACCTAAAAAAAAAGGAAATTGCATTCTACCGTCTTTAAAAAAAGTCACACTAAATGACATAGTCCATGATACACTATTCCCGAAAATAAAACAGGATGGTCATGACTTGAATGTTTTGATTATTGCTCTGCTTAACTAGGATCGATTTAGGGCTCTGGTTGAATGTATGGTTGTATCAGTCGGGGTCCCAGTGAGGTTGTTCGACCTGCTGCAAAAAGCTTCAAAATCTCTAAACCACACCCCCAACATCTTAAAAGAAAAGAAAGAACACGTTGCTAATATAGTCTTGGGGACATGGACTGATGCCTAAAAATAATGGTATGGTCACGGTTGGACGATTATTTTCTCTCTTTTGATCACAGATCCGCCGGTTCAAAGCTACTCTGTGGCTAAACAACAATAAACAGTAAAAGTTCCATGAAGCGAGTCAGATGAAATCATCACGCTACTACTACGACGACATACTTTTCATTAAGAAGTTCTTGGCAGACGAAGAATGGCCTACACCAAGCAACAATAATAATAATAGCCCCCCTACTCTCAGAGAGAAAGCTCTACTTAAAACACCCCTACCTACTTCAGAGATAGAAAAAGTTAATTTTAGATTAGGACAAGATTCTTTAGGAGAGGGAGAAGGCAGCCAAGCTGATGGATGAAGACAAGAAGTTGTGACTTCTAGACTCCCCACTTCCCACACTCCCGGAGTCAGCCGACGAAAACAAGGTTATAAATAATATAAGACGTTTCGGAATTTAAAGAGGAAATATATGTGTGTGTGTGTGTATATATATATATATATATATATAAAGAGAGAGGAGAAAAAGTAACGAAACCTTCGTGTCAGCCGGCTGGTAAAGGACAATTTAGTTTCAGGCATGTGAAAGTTGGCAAGGAAATTAGTGATTATGTTCAGGTAAGATGAGTGATAAAGGCAAGAATGTGATGGAGCCATTTTAAAGAGAAGATATAAACTGTTATGAAGGGTGGTGGAAATGAAATATGTAAGGTGAGAGAAAAAATTCAGAAATAAAGAGAATGAACGGAGAGAGAGAGAGAAAGTTTAGAAATCAGGTGATAAAGTCGAAGGAAGCGCTACAGGAATTCAGAAAAACCACACATACACACACATGTATAAGCACATATATATATATGTGTGTGTGCGTGTCAACACGCATAGAAACGATGATAAATGGCAATGTATAACTTTACAATTTACTCAGTATTGAATGCTTTCATCATTTCTAAACAAAACAGTGTATATCCCTAATATTATTATTATTATTATTATACATATATATATATATATATTCTGCAATAAATAAGCTTCATCAACCGGCTGACACGATATGATATATATATATATATATATATATACACACACATATACATATGACAAAGTCAGAGAGAGAACATATACAATGTGTCTGTTTCTTTCATATAAAGAAGTTGGCAATTATAAGTTAAATTTTAAAACATCAATTAAGGTTTAATAAATAAATGTCATTTAGGCTTATTTTCTTATTAAATCTCATAACGAATCTCGGCAACGTATAAGAGAATATAATTTGGCATGGTAAGAGTTTGTGAATCGACAATGTGTGTGTGTATATATATTTATATATTTATATAATGAGGTTGGAAGTAGATTCTCGGATGACATACATGAAACAAGTGCTAAAAACAAAGTTGAATGCAAATAATAATGAAAGAATAAGCGAACAAAAGTTACCTTCTGGTTTTATTAAGCTGTAAGTTCGAGTAATAACTACTTTTCTCCATTACAAGTCACAAAGGTAAGCAGAACAAAACTTGTATGACTAAATAACACGCATTCCTGACTTCTTTGTCCACGAAACCAACCTTGGGATCTGCTAGGCATTCTGGGAGTCTTCGCCGCCGCTCTCATTCTTCCTACTCCTCTCCCTCCCTCCCTCTCTCTCTGGTGTTCTTCGCCGCCGCTCTCATTCTTTCTACACTTCTCCCTCTCTGTCACTATTCCTTCGTCACTCACTCTCACTTGTAGAGTTTTACTCCCACTCATTCACATACCTCCAGCCATTTTATTTCTCCTCCCCTTCCGTCACTATTTTCTTTCGTTCTCTCTCTCTTCCTGTATATATTCAGCAGCTAATCTCACTCGTTTCCCCTCATACAAATTCATCTACTATATTTGTCTCTCTCTCTCTCTTTATTCCCTCTTACAATCACTCTCTATCCATCTGTTTCTCTCTCTTCATCACCAAATACAAACCAACTTCATACATCTATTTTCACCAACCCTTACACAAGTCTATTCACACTATATTTCCAGCCACCAGTCTAATACACTGTCTTTCTAAATCTCCACACATAGGGTAGTTTCATGGTTGTAACCACGCGCCCATCTATTCATCATACACGCGTGCTTATCATCGTATGGTTTATATCGAAAATTGACCGAATTATAGGGCAAATGATAAAGAGTAAAGAATACATTATGAAGATTTCTTTGATTATATATATACCTTCGAAAACTTTATAATAGACGTCGTTTAATGAAAAAGAAAAAAACAAACAACAAATGCGTTATTTAGATAGGAAAACTTCCATATATTATTAAAATTCTTTGGCTCGTAAGAAAAGGTGAAATTATGTTATTTACAAGAAATTATAAGTATTTTTATCAATCAATTTTATTACGCAATGTAAAATCAGGGAATAAAAAATGTTAAATGAAAAATGTTAGTTTCAGTTAAGATTCCTCTTACATTGTATTATAATTACACTGAAGACATTCTTTAGCATCAACAACTGAAGTTATTGATGCTAAAGTTTCCAGAGTTAAAGTGAAATGCAATCGGCAGCGGAACGAAAGTTCTATGTTTCAATAGTTAACAGCGAGAGGAGAGTGAGAAATTTTGAATTATTTTTCTGCTTAACAGAACTCTGCGACTGAAATATTCGCGCCAGCATCATTAACTGGCTGCAGCATGGCATCAGCTGAAGCTTCTCTAGCAGCACTGTGATACACCTGCATGGGGACAGAAATGAATCAAAGCAGATTTGCAAACGTATAGATTATTGTGTTAAATAAAATAGAGAGATTAATGTGAGTCTGAAGAGATACGGCAGTGCGGCAACGTGAAGTGCTCTTAGGTTTAAAGCCAGCCTCATTTCTAATCTGACATGAAAGCAACAACTGGTCACAGCAAGTAGCTCTACCTTCCGAAAATGTGTACCGCTCCTACTACTACGGTAGCCCAAGCTGCTGCTACTTCTTCTTGGTAGGCCTCAGAGACTGGTTTATTTACTGCACGGGTAGGTTTTTTCCCTTAAAGGCTATTTGTTTGACGTTAAGAAGCTGCTGGAAAAGCGGAATTCTTTCAAGCACTTGCTCATGTAGCGACGTTGGTGCTTGGTCGACATCAGTTGTTCCGATATTACATACATTTACATAATCGAGTGTTTCCCCTCCCGCCGCCTTTCTACCTTAAAAAAAAGTTTCTTTCGAGCCTCAGTATACATCTCCACCACAAACTGATACATTCGTTTCTTGAATAATAATAACCAGTATCCATAACATGTTGTTAGCAATGTGTACTACGGAGATAAACTACTAGAAACTTGATGTTTTTAACGTGTAGTGGAGGCGGTTACCGCATGTCTTCCATGTGCTTGATGTCTGCCTTTGAATTTTGTCGAATTCCATAGCTTTTCTTTACACGTTTCACTTTTTCTAAAATGTCTTTCCTCTTAAAATCATCATTACTTTTAACTGACTGACCCACAAAATATTTACCACCCGAATCTACCTTGTTTTTCTCCACAGCTGCTGTAGTATTTATCTCATGGTAGCAAAAATCAATTTTACGCGCATAGTAGTTCAGTGAAAAGCTTACTATGTTTTTAAACATCCGAATCTTTTCGGTATCTTTTACTCTTCATATTGTTGTTTAAATTCTTGTAAACATTATTTTGTTAGCCGTAATGTCCAGTTTGCAGTTAAATTACGTCAGCCCTCTTTCACAAAGTAATCATTTTCATAGCTTTTGAAGATGTCCGTATGAAGAAAAATCTTAGCGTGCTTATTTATCCGTTCTTTGAATCGAATACTAGTAGTTATTATATATA
>NC_068984.1:132282956-132296688 GCF_001194135.2 Octopus bimaculoides | reverse complement strand
ATATATATATATATATATATACCCCACATACAGTATGTGCTTTGTAGCTGTGTATTATCTAATTATGATGCACCGAATACGTTTATTTCCTGATAGAATATAGATTGATAATTTATCAATTGCTCGGATTTTTTTTTATTGTCAATGTATGAGTGATTGAACAATTTTTTTTCCTTTTTGAGTTTGGTATGTCAGATATTTTATCCTGTATTTTAAACAGATGCCCACGGTGAAGAAAACTGTAATGTTCATAGATTGGTGACAATATGTTGTAATTTATGAGAAATGTGTAAATTTGTCAAGCTCTTTTTTCAGGTGTATCAACCTGTTTTTAAAGAAAACTACATGAAAATAACAAAGCTGGTGATTAACTTATCTAATTTATAAATGAAATCTAAATTTTGAACTTCATCAAGAAGGGTCAACTGATATGAATGATTATAAAGTTCTAGTCTGGGACAATTTGCAAATGCAATCTTTTTTTTTTCTCATTGACAGTTCGATAATTTATCGAGTTACTAAGTAATATATTTTTAGGCTTGGTTTGCTTCCGATTTATTTTTAAATTTGTGGCTTTGTGCCAAAGTTGGAAATTATATTATCATTACATCCTAACGAATCCTAAAAATCGTTATTAAACCTTGCCAAATAAAAATCCTGCTGGGGGCAGCTTACATTCGTCAATGGTAAATGATAATCGTTAAAATCCTGGGGGCGATTAAATGGACTACACTCCTTTCCTCAAAATATGTGGTTTTGTGCTTATGATAAACGTGATAAAAATGCATCGGTGATAGCAGAGAGAGAACTTAGAATTAATTGTAGGCGTAGGTAATTTTGAGCGAATTTATCTTCAGTTCTTTGAAAAATCAAGGTGTTTTCCTTTTTATTTGACTATCGGCCTTTTAAAAACAAATCTTCAACCTGTTCCATTCTTTGGTCTTTATAGAGCCATGTATTTCTTTTGACAATACACTTGTTAAGCATATGGTCTCAAATTACTGTATAACACTCTCAAATGACTCTTCCTTTGTTAGAAACGTCAAAAATATTTTGCTATTCTACTGAAATGAGAATACAGTGATGTAGCAATTATATCATTGGTATAGTAAAATAACCAAATAGAAAAAGTATTGGACTACTTACTGATTGGTGGTGAGTTGAAAAACTACTGCTTGTGCTTTGTGTTGGGTTGATTCTGAACACATCATTTTCATTTGTATTGTATCACTTCATGTAGCTGTCACAAATATATATCGGAACACTTAGGAATTTCAACTGCTACAGACTAATGACTTACCTAGGAGATGGTTTGTTTCTCATCTACCTAGTTCTATGAAACTATTGTTGAACCCAAGCCTATAGAAACTCCTTTGAGTCATGGAATGCATTTACATTGTAGCACATCCCTAAAACTGGAACATGGTAGACACATCAAGCAACTGGGACAGGATCAACATCATTGTGAAGAAATGCAAACAGTGTGCTTGTGTCTCCTTGAAAGAGCTTGCTCGTTAGCCAGTGTCTACTGGTCTGTGGCCTGAGAAAGAATGGTTATTTCTAGCTGACTGAACAACTACCAAATGATTCTTATGGTTGTTGATTTTTATTGTTTTTAAGTTACATCACTAATTGTTTGGGAAAAGACAAAAATGTCACAAACACACTCCTTGTCTTTTCCCCCCGGGCTACAATTTTTCAAGTAATTTCCAACATCCACTTTTCTGTGCTTGCATGGGCTCAGATGGAGTTCAGTGGCACAATTTTTTTTTAAGACCGAATGTTCTTTCTGTCACCTACCTTCACCTGTTTTCAAGGTAATATTTCCTTTCGTCCTCCAAAAATGACCAACACACTGGCCACATGTTTCCATGGAATATTTGCAAATAAATGACAACACTTTTATGACTGTGACATTAGTTTACAATTAGTGCATGCTGTCAAGGTAAGTAGGCATGAACGCAGGTATACTCTCATGCACATAGATGTAAACATAATTACATATATGCATGTGTGTGTGTATGTATGTATATATATATATATATATATATATATATATATATATATATTGCTGAGTCATTATCAGAACTAGAGAAGTTTCAGGTGTGGAAGCAAGGACTAGAATTGAAGGGCCTTAGAGTCAACCTAGCTAAAACCAAAGTCCTAATAAGTAGGAAGGTAGATAAAACACAAACCCCTTCAGGTAGATGGCCCTGCTCGATCTGTAGAAAGGCGCAGGTAGAAACTCTATAAGATGCACCCAGTGCAAGCTATGGACACATATAAGAAGTGCAGCAATATCAAATGAAGGTTAACTAGGAAGTTAGTTTTTGTATGTGGCAGATGTTCAGGAGCAATAAACACTGAAAATATGCAGAAAACAACTTTTGCCACTTTCCAGGGAGATAAACTAGACGTAGTTGATAGCTTCCACTATCTAGGTGACCAAGTTAGTAGTGGGGGAAGGTATGCTGAAAGTGTAGCTGCTAGAATAAGAATAGCCTGGGCAAAGTTCAGAGAGCTCCTACCTCTGCTGGTGACAAAGGGTCTCTCACTCAGAATAAAAGGCAGTCTATGATGCATGTGTACGAACAGCCATGGGCCATGACTGTTGAGGGCATGCGTAAGCTTGCAAGGAATGAAGCCAGTATGCTCCGATGGATGTGTAATGTCAGTGTGCATACTTGAGAGAGTGTAAGCACCCTGAGAGAAAAGTTGAACCTAAGAAGCATCAGTTGTGGTGTGCAAGAGAGACGATTGTGCTGGTATGGACATGTGGCGAGAATGGATGAGGATAGCGGTGTGAAAAAGTGCCATACCCTAGCGGTTGAGGGAACCTGTGGAAGAGGTAGACCCAGAAAGACCTGGGATTAGGTTGTGAAGCACGACCTTTGGAAATATGCTGCGCGTGAGAAGACCCGGCAAGCCAAGTGAGACCTAAATCCAAGGCCTCTGCGAGGAGTGTAGCCAGCCCACTTATGCGTACCAGGCTTTGATTACAGAAGACTTGTGAAAGATTGAACAGATAATTGGAGTCTGAACAGCTCCCCAACTGGCCAGCTCCATGTCAGACCATCCAAGCCATGCCAGCATGGAAAGTGAATGTTAAATGATGATTTTATATATATATATATGCATATGTATAAATAGCACAAGATTATGTGGGATGAACATGTCCACATCTTCTGTGTGATTTTTCTGTGGGCTCTTTGTCATCCTTCTGTTCAATTTTTTATTCCTGTATGTGTATACACACACACACACAAAGAAACTCTGATAAACACCAGTCTATTTCATTTGTTCCCTACATATGTTAGGAATCTCTGCATTGGATATTTCATGTGCAATTGGATGGTTAACCGCAACGGATCCTCAAGGGAACGCTTTAGTGCATTATGTTACAGGGATCAAATTTCTTTGATCCCTGATGATCCATTGTGGCTGAGCAACCAATTGCACTTTGCTCCAAATGGCTACAACAGCAAAACATACATAACGCACAAATTATATAAACTTGCATTCATCATAATTTCTACTACATTTACTCTGTATATCATAACTACTAATACTGCTCAGTATACTACTAACCCAACCCCTATACCAGAAGCAGAATGTATGATGATAATCTACATGGAGTTCTAAACTCACCTGCAGCAGTTGTACATGGAAATGTACACACAAAATATACTAGGCACAGGTGTGGCTGTGTGGTAAGGCACACACACACACACACACACACATATCCATTCATATATGTGGTTTGATCAAAAAGTATCCGGACTGTTGCTATAGTAACGACGCTAAAGTATGCTGCTTGGCACAGATTGACCTTGAATTTTGCTGTGCATGTGCACTAAGTTTTAACAGTCTAGCTCATTTCTGCTGTTTACAGCAGTGCTTGGAAGGAAGATGTGTAACGTGATCGTCACAATGATCTTGACAGAGAATCTGCATCAAATTTTGCCAAAAGATTGATGATACATGCGCAGAGGTCTATGCAAAGTTTTCAAAAGGTTTTCACCGTTCTTGACACAACCAAGGAGATCTTGTGCAACTGAAACCTGAGTGTCTTTTTGGTCAGCTAAAAGCAGTTTTGGCACAAACTTGGCAGACACGCGCCTCAAACCCAAATCTTCAGTGATAATGTGGTGAACTGAAACGTAACTAATTTGCACATCCTCTGATAACTCACGGTTGGTGATTCGACAATTTCCCCTCACATCTGCACACACATCTGCAACGTTTTTCTCAGTTCTGCTGGTTGCGGGTCTCCCAGAACGTTCGTCAATATTGACATTTTTTGGCCATCTTGGAAACGTCTGAACCATTTATACACTTGTGTGCAGCTCATACACTCCTCTCAATACACTTTCTGCAGCTTTGCGTAGGCCTTTCTGTGCCATAGTCAATGCGACGATCCCACACTACAAACCTTCCTTCCAAGCACTGCTGTAAACAGCAGAAATGAGCAAGAATATTAAAACTTAGTGCACATGCACAGCAGAGTTCAAGGTCAATCTTTGCCAAGCGGCTTCACTCTGTGTGCTTTAGCTTCATTATTGTGGTAACAGTCCACATACTTATTGATCAGGCCTCATATATACAATGCACATACATACATATTTATCTCAACATTTTCATCAGCATTGTTTTAACACCTACTTTCCCATGCTTGCATGAATCAGATGGGGTTATGTTCAGACAGTGTTTTGTACAGTGGGATGCCTTTCCTGACACAAACATTCAAATGTTTCCAGGCAAGGTAATAGTCACCCAGCATACTGAACAACAAACAGCTTAGACATGCTTTTGTATAGGATTACAAAAACAAAATACAAACACTGTTTCTATGAATGGTGAAGATTTTGATTATAATCAGCATGCAAACATGTCGAGACATGTAAAAAAAATCCAAACATTCTTTCAATGTGGACTGCTGACAAACAACACAGTCTGCATGACTGATGAAGCTTTTGTTTACTATTAGTACACATGCATGTGAAGATGAGGTGAAGTATGAACTCAAATATACACGCACGCACACACACACACAGATATATGCTATGCTTGCATCTTACAGTGTCTATCAGTTATCTCACAATGTATTGGTCACCTGCAACTATAGTGGAAGATAGCAGTGGGACCACATACTATCTATATTGTATGATATATATGTGTTGAATGCATGTATATATTGTGGAGGCGCAATGGCCCAGTGGTTAGGGCAGCGGACTCGCGGTCGGAGGATGGTGGTTTCGATTCCTAGACCAGCGTTGTGTGTGTTTATTGAGTGAAAACACCTAAAGCTCCACGAGGCTCTGGCAGGGGTGGTGGCAACCCCTGTTGTACTCTTTCGCCCCAACTTTCTCTCACTCTTTCTTCCTGTTTCTTGAGTAAAGCTGCAATGGACTGGCGTCCTGTCCAGCTGGGGGGAGCACATACGCCATAGGAACCGGGAAACCGGGCCCATGAGCTTGGCTAGGCTTTAAAAGGACGCATAAAAAAAATAATATGTATATATTGGGTGTGGCAGTGTAACAGAAGTTTTCTTCCCAACCTTGTAGTTGTAGGTTCACTCCTGTGTGGCACCTTGGCCAAATGTCTCTTACTTTAACCCCATGCTGATCAAAGCTTTGCGAGTTGACAGAAACTGAAAGAAGCTCGATGTGTGTGTATATATATATATATATATATCAACTACACTCTCAGAGTGGTTGGCGTTAGGAAGGGCATCCAGCTGTAGAAACTCTGCCAAATCAGATTGGATCCTGGTGTAGCCATCTGGTTCACCAGTCCTCAGTCAAATCGTCCAACCCATGCTAGCATGGAAAGCAGATGTTAAACGATGATGATATATATATATATATATATGAGAGAGAGAGAGAGAGAGGCAATTATGTGGATAAACAAAGTAGATCTATTAGATATAATAGTTTGGGTATGAAATGCGAAATAAATATGTGTACATGCATATGTGTGTGCATGTGTACCCTTATTTTGATATGTGATGTTGTTCATTTCCTATCTTCCATGGTGAAGTATTACCTTTCTTGGAAACAGGTGAAGATGGGCACAGGAAAGGCTTCTGGCTGTAGAAAATCTGCCTCTTCAGATATGCCGTCTGACCCATGCCAGCATGGAAAAGTGGACATCAAATGATGATGGTGCTTTAGGATGAACAGGATATACTTGCTCATCCAGGTCAAATAAGCAATTATGCAAATAATGACAGTGAACAAAATACAAGATTCATCCCTCGAATACTAAATAACATTCCAACCTCTATTAGTAATGATTGTGAATTGACAACTGATCTTGGAACCAACATAAGTGGTGTTAGATGCAGTTCTCAACAAAACACAAAATAATGAAAGTGGATCGTTTCTGGGAAACGTGATGCCATTGCTATGATAGGTGCAGGCATGGCTACGTAGTGAAGAAGATGATGATGATGATATGACAGACTTTTTTACAGTTTCTTATTTCTTTATTGCCCACAAGGGGCTAAACATAGAGGGGACAAACAAGGACAGACAAAGGGATTAAGTCGATTACATCGACCCCAGTGTGTAACTGGTACTTAATTTATCGACCCCGAAAGGATGAAAGGCAAAGTCGACCTCAGCGGAATTTGAACTCGGAACGTAACGGCAGACGAAATACCGCTAAGCATTTCGCCCGGAGTGCTAACGTTTCTGCCAGCTCGCCGCCTTCAAACTTTTTTACAGTTTCTGTGTACCAAATTCATTTTTGTCGGACTGGGCCTATAGTAAGAGACATGTGACCAAGTTGTCACACAGTGGGACTGAACCTGAAACCATGTGTTTTGGAAGTAAGCTACTTTAACCACACAGCCCAGCTATACCTGTTTCTCCACACCAATTCATTACACACTGAGTTATCTATGCCACCATCACATCCCTGAACCTCTGATATTTCACTGAAAGTACTGCTGTCATTTGACCTTTCCACCTCTCAACTCCCAGCCTGCTCCTAAATGCTATGATTTCTTTGATCCTTTTACTTGCTACTTCTGTTTCTGCAGAACTGATCTGAAGAATGCTTTAGTTCCCCAATGTAATCCTCTTGACTTTTCTAAGAAGCCAATTATTCCTACTTCTAATGTTTTTCTTCAGCTATTTTCCTGATTCTTCCAGCCATTTAGAGTACATCATCTTTGTCTCTTTGGAAATCGAATAATGCTTCAAACCAAATGCAGAAATCACTGTGTTCTCTTTCGTTTTTCTTTCTGTCTCATCCTTTCTTTCTCTCCCTATTTCTTTTTCTCTCTCTCTCTCCCTCTTCATTTATCTCATTATCTTCTCTTTCTTTCTTCTCACCTCTTTCTTTTTCTGTTTCAATTTCTTTTTAATTCATTCAGCCTTCCCTCCTGCTTCTCTTATTCTTTTTTCCATCCACTTTTCTTTCTATCTTCTCTATTTCCTTTCATTTTTTCCCCTTCTGCTTTTCTATTTCTCTCTCTTCATCATCATCATCATCATCGAGTTCCCTTGACTGGTGCAGCCAGTCACTTGGTACCACTGCTTTCTGTTGTCATGTGTAGCAAGGTCGCGGTGTTGTAACTTGTTAAATCCTTGATGTTATCAGACCAGGATTTTCTGTCTCCTTCTCTTTCACCTTCCCACAACTGAGCCCTAAACAATGGTTTTGGACAGGGAGCTGTGGCAGGATACAATAGGGTGGGCTTCCACACAGATTCTCTCTACCAAATTTACTCACAAAGCATTAGTGCAAGGCTGTAGTAGAAGATATTTATCCAAGGTGCTGCACTGTGGGACTGAACCAGAAACACTGTGGTTGCAAAGTAAGCTTCTTAATTTCATATATATTGGCCATTAAGGCTTTACAAAGAGGGGACAAACAAGGACAGACAGACATAAAGAAGCTGTGGGCTGGACACAGACATTAATGAGATGAAGGTGATAACAAAAAGGATGAAATAGAAATGGGAGGTGCACCGGCGCCCACCGACTGATAACCCCTCAAAAACCTTGTTCAATACAATTCATTAATTCATTATTATAAATTATTATAACAACAGGGTGGAGGCACAATGGCCCAGTGGTTAGGGCAGCGAACTTGCGGTCATAGGATCGCGGTTTCAATCCCTAGACCGGGCGTTGTGAATGTTTATTGAGCGAAAACACCTAAAGCTCCACGAAGCTCCGGCAGGGGATGGTGGCGAACCCTGCTGTACTCTTCCACCACAACTTTCTCTCACTCTTACTTCCTATTTCTGTTGTGCCTTTAATTCAAAGGGTCAGCCTTGTCATACTGTGTCACGCTGAATACCCCCGAGACCTACGTTAAGGGTACACGTGTCTGTGGAGTGCTCGGCCACTTGCACGTTAATTTCACGAGCAGGCTGTTCCGTTGATCGGATCAACTGGAACCCTCGACGTCGTAAGCGACGGAGTGCCAACAACAACAATAACAACAGGATCAATTATACAAGCAAAGTAAGCTTCTTAATCACATAGCTATACCTACAGAGTCGATTCGAAAGAAAGGAAAAAAGTATCTGTCTTTTACACTGGTTATCACACTTAACTGTTTTGCAAGTATTGCATGGTTCAATTGCTGTTTAGAACTATTAACTTCAATGTTTATCTTCATATCTGTTTATGTAGTTGCTTTTTTGTTTTCATTGATGTTTTGCAAAACATATTTAGCTGCCATTTGTGGTGCCATATTTGTGTTCATGGGTTGAAACTCTGCATGAAAGAAGTTCATGCAGAGTTCTTGCATGAGTATTATATAAATATCTTTTAATAATATCATATGCTAATGTTTGAAGGCGCATGGCTCAGCGGTTAGGCTGTTGCACTCACGATTGCTAGGTTGTGGGTTCAGTTCCCAGACGGAGTGGCACATTATGTTCTTGAGCAAAACACTTCATTTCACAACTCTCCAGTCCACTCAGCTGTAAATGAGTAACCATTTGTGGTAACCCAGTGACAGAAAGCTTTCAGATCAGGAGGAATGTTGGGCTTCTTGCCCCAGCCAGTGGGCTGGCATCACCTGAAAGCTAAAATGATGCAAAGTTCACTGTGACCAGCAATGTATAACAACATCCGATAGTCTGGTTGATCACGTGATCATGCGATTTGCTGATGTATCGTCATCATCATCATCATCATCATCATCATCATCATGTCTTACTATAATGTTGTTGTTGTTGTTGCCATTAAGTCACAGATCAGTCTCAATCAAAGATATGTACCAGCTGTATATTTGCATAAATTAAATTATAATTCTGTTTTGGCTTTATACCAATGTAAATCATTTTGGCTACAAATATATTTGCCTATTTGTGTGTGTGTGTGTATGTATGCATGTGAGTGTGTATATATGCAAGTGTGTGTGTGTATATATATATATATATATATACACACACATGTATATGCTGTACATGCTTACAAGATATATATATGCATGTGCACATGTACATCTAAACATACATGCGCATGCATGTTTATAGTTTATGTTCATATGTGTGTGTGTTTGTGTGTATTTGTATATATAATGAAACGAAACATCTGTATGAAATATTAATAACTGGAGTGGGACAGGAAATATGATCTAATCAGAAAGATGTCAAAATTATCTAATTTGTTGATTGGTGTGTTTACATATATGCATGTGTGTGTGTGTGTATGTATGCATGTGCATGTGTGTGTGTGTGTGAGAAAGTGTGTGGTATGTGCATGTGTATGTGTGTGTTTTGTCGCCCTCTGCAACACTCAGCTGTCTGCAATATAATGAGGACACTTGTGAGATAGCTAAGTATCACCAGATGCAGCAATGGAATGTTAATGGTCTCCAATTATGTAAACAGATTAATGACATCTTCGTTCTTATATCTCTGTGGAATTGGGTGTTGTTGTTGTTGCCGATGACGATGTTGTTTTTAAAGGTTTATTGTTATTATTATTTTTTGCCTGTTTTCTTTTTCTCGCAAAACTTTTGCATATACTTGTTCCACCTCACCGGGGATGCATGAGCTAATTGCTATATGGTCACACGACCTTTTAGAAATGGCAGCCAAATTTCCCTCGAGTCATATTTTACCATATCATTAATAAATGACATGTCACGTAATGTGCCACTAGGTGCCTCGCTCATCAGCCCTTCAGCATTTAAATCTGCCATATTCGGCCCAAACAGTCTACCTGTTTTCTGTTCAGACTAGCCAGATCAGACCTTTTACACCTGTCCTACAGCATCTTTCTAAAAATAAGCAATCACATCATCAAAATCTCAGAGTTACGAAATAATCTATGATAATCCATCAAAACAATGTGAATAAATAAGCATTGCTTTTGACAGAATTAACTGAATACTCTCTTTTATTCTTTTACTTGTTTCAGTCATTTGACTGCGGCCATGCTGGAGCACCGCCTTTTAGTCGAGCAAATCGACCCCAGGACTTATTCTTTGGAAGCCTAGTACTTATTCTATCGATCTCTTTTGCCGAACTGCTAAGTTATGGGGACGTAAACACACCAGCATTGGTTGTCAAGCGATGTTGGGAGACAAACACAGATACACAAACATATACACACACACACACACATGTATATATATATATATATACATATATACGGTGGGCTTCTTTCAGTTTCCGTCTACCAAATCCACTCACAAGGCTTTGGTCAGCCCGAGGCTATAGTAGACACTTGCCCAAGGTGCCATGCAGTGGGAATGAACCCGCAACCATGTGGTTGATAAGCAAGCTACTTACCACACAGCCACTCCTGCGCCTAAGAGATTTAAAGAATTTATGAGATGGTCCTGACTGGAATGCCTTTCATCATGAGTCTCCTAGATCAGGACTGACCTGAGGCTAAACAATAACAGCAATACGATATACACAAACCCCACTTACACTTTTTCTCTCTCTCTCAGTGGAAGTGGCAAGGATGGGTGGGTAAGGTATAGAACTGGTTCTATTGCAATTATTTTGTTGCATCTGAGGTCAAGATAATTGACTTCGGATGTACCAAAGTGGAATTAGCTTTTGTGGTGAAAATGTATGCAATTGTTCCTGGGAATGTTTTTGGTAATAAATGAGTGTTCTGTTGTTGGAGGAATTCATCTCTCACTTGTTTATGTCGTGTCTACTGGAAATGTTATCTAAAATAGAATAGCATTATAGTCAGAGGCATTATGTTTATCCCATGCCTTCTGGGAATGTTACCTGCAGTAAACTGATGTTCTCTCCAGAAAGGAGATGGATGTGTGTGTATATATATATATATATATATATATATATATATATATATAAACAATATATGAGTATATGCATATATATGTACATGTATGTATATACGTTCATCCACATGTACATATAGATACATAACTGGGTACATGACGTGGCAAAAGAACAAGGACAAAAATGGTAAACAAGGTGCAACAAACAAGCAGGCCATATAGAAACATCCCCTTCATCAGCTGCCACCATTAAAACTCCGGCGTTTCGAAGAATTAAGGCAGTACGCATCGTTACACACACACACACATATATATAGGCGCAGGAGTGGCTGTGTGGTAAGTAGCTTGCTTAATAACCACGTGGTTCCGGTTCAATCCCATTGTGTTGCACCTTAGGCAAGTGTCTTCTATTATAGCCTTGGGCTGATCAAAGCCTTGTAGTGGATTTGGTAAACAGAAACTGAAAGAAGCCTGTCGTATATATATTCATATATATATATATATATATATATATATATGTGTGTGTGTGTGTCTGTGTTTCTCCCCTCCCACCATCGCTTGACAACTGATGTCGGTGTGTTTACGTCCCTGTAACTTAGCAGTTCGGCAAAAGACACCGATAGAATAAGTACTAGGCTTACAAAGAATAAATCCTGGGTTCATTTTGTTCAACTAAAGGTGGTGCTCCAGCATGACTCCAGTCAAATGACTGAAACAAGTAAAAGAGTAAAAGATGTGTGTGTGTGTGTGTGTGTCACAGTATCATGGTATTGACCAGATGTTGTTATACATCACTGATCACAATGCACTTTGCATTGTCTTACACTTTGAATGGTGCCACCCCACTGGCTAGGTATGCAGGCCAACATTTCCCCTGAATAGAAGACTTTTCTATTGCAGGGTTAATCATTTACGGCTGAGTGGACTGGAGCAACATGAAATGAAGTGTTTTGCTTAAGAGCACAACATGCCACCTGGTATGGGAATTGAACCCACAATCTAGCAATCTAACTACTAGGTCACTTGTCTTCATTTATGTATGTATGTATATATGATATCTTCCTTGTATTGTTGTTCAAAAATGATACTTATCACTTACGTTAATAAAGCTACCTGGTGGGGTGGTTAAATTTCTAAATTAAAGAATAGAAAGGTCATCAAATTGACCTCTGTTTCAGATATGAAGCTATTTGATATTCTTAATGAGCTGCATGGTTGGAAACCTATTCACCTGACAAGTCAAGATGATTATCTGGTTTCAATTTCCAGTTGATGAACAAGTTTATTTCAATCATACACCCCTGGAAAGATATAAACATTACATATCTCATTCTCATCTTCCCCTTTGGGATAAAGGCCTTCCTGTCTAACCCTAAAAAAAACCAACATTATTTAATATTCTTAGAGTGTACTTCTACCATTATTACCCTACAAGCATATTCAGCCACCAATAAACTATGTGCCAGATCTAACCTCTTACACCTACCCTCAAATTTCATTCTAAAATTATACAATCACATCAAGATAATACATGATTAATTCAAAACAATGTGAATAGGTAAGTATTATATTTGACTAAGTAATCGGAATTCAAAAGGGTTAAGTTTCTATTTAGATAAACTAATAAAGCTAAATAATATTTTTGTTTTATAAAATGTTGGTATTTTGTAGCCAGCTATTTTAATATTCAGAAACTCCATAAGTGTAAGCTATGGACACATAAGAGGTACAGCAATATCAAAGGAAGGCTAACTGGGAAGATAGATTTTTGTATGTGGCAGATGCTCAGGAGCAACAAACACTGAAAATGTGCAGAGAACAGCTTCTGTCACGTTCCAAGGAGAAAAACTAGAAGTAGTTGATTGTTTCCATTACCTAGGTGACCAAGTTAGTAGTGGGAGGTGGGTGCTCTGAAAGTGTAGCTGCTAGAAAAAGAATAGCCTGGGCAAAGTTCAGAGAGCTCCTACCTCTGCTGGTGACAAAAGGCCTCTTGCTCAGAGTAAAAGGGAGACAGTATGATGCTTGTGTACAAACAGCCATGTTACATGGCAGTGAAACATGAGCCGTGACTGCTGAGGACATGCGTAAGCTTGCAAGGAATGAAACCAGTATGCTCTGCTGAATGTGTAATGTCAGTGTGCATACATGACAGAGTGTAAGCGCACTGAGAGAAAAGTTGGACTTAAGAAGCATCAGATGTGGTGTGCAAGAGAGACGGCTGTGCTGGTATAGTCACGTGTTGCGAATGGATGAGGACAGCTGTGTGAAAAAGTGTCACACCCTAGCAGTTAAGGGAACCTGTGGAAGAGGTAGACTCAGGAAGACCTGGGATGAGGTGGTGAACATTGGGCCTCACCGAGGCAATGACTAGTGATTGAAACCTTTGGAGATATGCTCTGCTTGAGAAGACCCGACAAGCCAAGTGAGACCATGACCTGTGGCCTATGCCAGTGGTGTATAACCAGCCCACTTATGAGTACCCTTCATTCATTGGACA
>NC_068984.1:132280821-132282946 GCF_001194135.2 Octopus bimaculoides | reverse complement strand
AGACCATGACCTGTGGCCTATGCCAGTGGTGTATAACCAGCCCACTTATGAGTACCCTTCATTCATTGGACAATAAACTTTGCTTGTGAAGACCTGTTGAGGCAAGTGAAACCAAAATCACTGACGTGGCTGATGACAGTACCACCTGATTGGCACTCATGCCAGTTAAAAGCACCATCTGAGCGAGTTTGTTGTCAGGGTCGCTGACTGGTTCCCCTGCTGGTGGCACGTAAAAAGCACCATTCGATTGTGGTCGTTGCCAGTGCTGCTGGACTGGCTCCCGTGCAGGTGGCACATAAAAAACACCTTTTGAGTGTGGTTGTTGCCAGTACCACCTGACTGGCCCTTGTGCCAGTGGCACATAAAAACACCCACTATGCTCTCGGAGTGGTTGGTGTTTGGAAGGGCATCCAATTGTAGAAACTTTGCCAGATCAGATTGGAGCCTGGTGCAGCCTTCTAGCTTGCCAGTCCTCAGTCGAACCATCCAACCCATGCCAGCTTGGATAGCGGACGTTAAACGACAATGATGATGATGATGAGAGTGAGGTACTGGTTGTATGAAAATCAAAATGTATTTCTAAAAAAAATGAAATGCAGCAGAAATATGTTTTTAAACATAATAATATAGCAACATAATTCATTTCAGATACTAGCTGCTATAATTGTTGCCAAAATATTTACTTGCTACATATGTAGGGAAAAATTTCATTTTGTTTTGGTTAATATTAGGTTAATTATTTGGCATATGGAATGGTGTTGTGGAAGAGGTGCACAGCAAACATAGCTGCACTTGTTGAATAGTTAATGTTTAAACTGTACAGCACTGTACATCCTCCTCTCATCATCATCATCATAATTTAGCAACCACTTTTCTATGCTTGCCTGGGTCAGGTAGAATTTGTTGAGGCAGATTTTCTACAGCTGGATGCTCTTCCTGTTACCAATCCTCACCTGTTTCCAAGCAAGGTAACATTTTCCCCATGGTCAGATATGTTCTTCATGGATGAGTGAAAACAAACAATCTTGCTTGAATGACAATGATGATCATTTACAACCATCTAGAGAATGGTAAACATATATACATGCATGCACGCATGCAAACACACACATACATACATACATACTTATACAAAGACCTTTCAGTTTCCATCCCCCAAATTTGCTCACAAGGCTTTGGCTGGCCATGGGCTATAGTAGAAGATACCTGACTAAGGTACCATACAGTGGGACTGAAGCCAAGACAACATGGTTGGAGAGCATGCTTATGTGGTGCCATCACCAGTGCTTTTTATGTGGCACCATCACCAGTGCTATTTATGTGGTGCCATCACCAGTGCTTTTTACGTGGCACCATCACCAGTGCTATTTATGTGGCACCATCACCAGTGCTATTTATGTGGCACCATCACCAGTGCTTTTTACATGGTGCCATCACCAGTGCATTTTACGTGGCACCATCACCAGTGCTTTTTACGTGGTGCCATCACCATTTCCCTTTTATGTGGCGCCATCACCAGTGCATCTTATGTGGCGCTATCACAAGTGCTTTTTACATTGCGCCATCACCAGTGCTTTTTACGTGGTGCCATCACCATTACTTTTTACATATGCTGTTTATGTGGCACCAGTATCAGTGCTTCAAGTTATGATATTTTGTTAGATGCGTAAATGTTGCAATCTGGATCAAAAGATTATGAGGTTAAACTGTATTACAGCCACTGAGTTGTCTCTAGACAAGTCAGAGAATTACTCTTTTTGATTTAGACTGTTGAGCTGAAAATTGTTATTAATCCTTGGATTTAGCTGTAACAAGAGTAAACAACTGTAAAAATACTTCAACAGTTTTGAAGCAATTAGCTAAATTAAAAAAGGAAATGTATTATGATTTTTATTATGGTTTTTTTTTTCTTGCTTTCCTGGAAGTATTGAGAGAAAGAGTTCTTAAAGCAAAACCTCTCGGAATTTTGGTACAAAGAATCTAAAATGGAACTTATGTAAAAAAATGGTTTTTGGTATTAATGCATTTTTATCCACATATGTAGAAAAGATGTTAAACTAAGAAATTTGAGAGGAATGTGGTTAATGTTGAATAATGTGAGTTATATATATATATATATATATAT
>NC_068984.1:132264708-132280717 GCF_001194135.2 Octopus bimaculoides | reverse complement strand
GTATTAAATAATGGCTCCTAGTTCATACTGAGTTACATCATAGAGGTATGACTCATCAAGACATTATGCCAACAACAAGTAGTAGATTTTCCTGGACTGTAATATTAACTGAATAGAAACAGAAACGGGGGAGAAAAGAAAAAAAATCAAAATCAAAATCAAAAAATAAAAACAGTAAAAGGAAAAGAAAGATTCATTTCTGTAGTTGAATGCTGACGGTTAAGAAACTGGTGGAGTGTTACAGAGTCTGTAAATTGCTGCCATTGCAAATCTGAATCTACAGTCAAAAAAAAAAAAAAAAGTAAAAGAAATGTGTTCTTCATGCAAGCACCACCAACCTGCTCAAACCATTTGTATTGAGGAACTTAATGTTTCACACATTCCTTGCAAGATCATCATCATCATAATCATTATCACCACCACCATCATTATCATCTTTAGTATTCCTATAATGTTTTCTTCTTCTTCTTCTTCTTATTATTATTATTATTAAAGGGTGGTTGATTGGCAGATCGTAACTGAGTGTCTTGAGGTATTTAGTTATTTCCCAAGTTCAAATACTAGCAAAGTCAACTGCGTTGGGTTTGACAAAATAAAGTACCAGTGAAATATTAGGGTTATTAAAACAACAGGCTAAGGCAGTGAGCTGGCAGACTTGTTAATATGCTGTGTACTTAGAGGCATTTCATCTGTTTTTATGTTCTGAGTTCGAATCCTTCTGAGGTCAACTTTGCCTCTTGGGGTTGACGAAATAAGTATCAGTTGAGCCCTGAGGTTGATGTAATCAACTTAGTCCCTCTCCTGAAATTGCTGGCCTTGTGTCGAAATTTTTAACCAGTATAATAACAGACTGTCCCCTCCTTAATTTTTCTGGCCTGGTGCTTATTTTAGAAATTCTTACATCAGGGTGGTTGATTTGCAGAACCATTTGAGTGTCTGTAAAGTGCTTTGCACTATTTGTTTCAGCTCTTTACATTTTTAGTTCAAATCCTGCCAAGGTTGACTTTGTTTTTTGTCCTTCTGGGTTTGATAAAAATAAAGTACCATTCAAGTACTGGGAAAGATATGATCAAACATTTGTCTTCTTCCAAAATTTCTGGCTTAGAGCCAGAATGATGGTGATGGTGGTAACAGTTGCAGTGGCATCTGTACAAGAAATTATTATTTGGCAAAATCATTAGCATGTCAGACAAAATACCATGCAGTATTTGGTCCTGCACTTTAAGTTCTAGGTTCAAGTTCTGCTGAGGTCAACTTGCCTATCATCTTTCCAAAGCTGATAAATTAATGCACCAAATAAAGAAGTCAAGTACTAGCGTCAATTTAATTAATTGCTTTCTCCATTCAAAATTACTGATATTGTTATATGTATTATTAGTTGAGGCAGCAACCTGACTCATTTGTTAGTATATCAGACAAAATGCTTAGCAGCATTTCATCTGACTCTTTACATTCTGAGTTCAATTCCTGTCAAGGTCAACTTTGCTTTTCATCATTTTCGAGTCAATAAAATAAGTACTAATTGAGCACTAACATCAGTGAAATCACCAAGCCACCTCCCCTTAAAATTGCTCTACCTTGTGCCAAAATTTAAAACCACATCATCATCGTCATTTTTTAACATCCATTCTTTCTGATGCTCTAACCACTGAGCCATGCACCTTCACAGACCAGCATAGCATTTGACAAAATAATCTGAATGCTGAAAGGTTAAAACAAGAAGTTTGTATCCAAGGGCAGTCACAGTTACGTTGTATCAAAAGGGTTAAGACACCCATTACTCACTTTGGAACCTGATACACAAACTGGTCTTATTTAGTTCAGTTCAGCCCCTCCTCCATCACTTTTTGCTCCCTTCTGTTTTCACAGACTTTCAACTACTCAGATTTTGTATAATTATGTGTCATTACCTCGTTGCTCAGAATTAATTTCGTTCACCACCTAATTTTGATGGAAGTAAAAGTACACTGTGAGAGTAAAATGGTGGAGTTACCTACTAACCAAATGACTGTGTATTTAAAACTTTCTATTGTAGCCATGTTATTGTGTCCCACCACCACCACCACCAACACTCCAAGCAAGGCACATGACTCTGCTTGGTCCAGTTAACCTGACTGAGCAAAAGAAACAAGTTCCACTTCCTACTTACTTCACAGTTGAGTGATTACTGGCAGGAAGGTCATCCAGCTGTTAAATATAATTATTCTTACATTTAATGTTAAAAGATAATTGCTCTCATGTGAAGATGTGAAGGCACGTGGCTTTGTGGTTTGGGTATCAGGTTCACGATTGTCAGGTCATGAATTTGATTCCTGGTGACATGTTGTGTCCTTGAGCAAGATACTCTATTTCACAAATGAGCTGTACCAGCAATTCAAAGGGCCAGCCATGCCACCTTCTGTGTCACACTGAATCTCCCTTAGAACTAATTTTAGGGTACGTATGGGTTGGATAGTTTGACCAAAGCTAGCAAGCTGGGGAGCTGCACCAGACTCCAGTCTGTTTTGGTATGGTTTCTTTGGCTGGATGCCCTTCCTAATGCCAACCATTTTACAGAGTTTACTGGGTGCTTTTATGTGGCACTGCTTAACCAGTCTTAACACTTCTGTTGTGGAATACGGGTCTTCTTGAGTACAGCAAGATGCCAGACATCTCTAATTGAAAAATTATAATTGTGTTAATTATAACTCATTTCAGACATTCACTTAATTATTCAGGTAGAGGTTAAATGGCTGATTGGATAAGGTACCAGCTTATAGGTTATGGATTCAGTCCACTGCAGCTACTTCATTGGGTCCTTGAGTAGAACACTTTTTCTCTTTGATTCTCAATATTATTTAGTTATAAGAAATATGTATCAAGACTTACTTAAGCCCTTTGCTCTCTCTGGAGGTAAGCCATTAATGACTTTTCAACTCTGGCTTGTCCTTTTTTTAAGCCTCCCCTCCCAGGTCATAGTTTTAAATTGTCATTGATGCTTCTGTAACTTAGATTTTTTTCCAGTTTGGGGTGTTGGCCCTATGCAAACACATTTTTACCTCTTGGAACAGGTGGTCCATATTAGTCTGGCCTCTGTCCTTTAACCTGTCCATCGTGGGAGTCCCTGTCAGGAGCCTGTGCTCCATTTGCATAGCTCTCAGATTCATTGAGACACACAATCCATCACCCCACAAGAACTGAGCTTGTAGTGAATGTATCAAAATTTGAGAGAAATTTAACCTGTGAGAGACTGGTTTTCTATCCAGGATAATTTTTTTTTATTTTTACTCATAAGCTTGTCAATAAAGCAAGGCAGTGTCTCTGGCAATAACACATACTAAATGATGTTGTTGATATTCAGTGGATTGCAATTCTGGGAAGCAAGAACTTGCAATGTTTTGTGTGGAGTTTGAGGGATGATACACAGTAAGGGGACTTGGAGAAATTGGTGGCCTGGATGTACCTGGGTAGAAGGGTATGCTGCTGCTGAGATCACTACTAATGTGAAGTGAAGCACTGAGTCTATAGACACTGTGATTTGTGAAAAGATGTATTATACTAAATATCTATCTATTAACATCATATATTTTGCTACTCCTGTCTCACATTCCCTCATATTTCATTCATATATCATTCGTCCATATTTCCTTATACATCACTAATGTACCCACTCTTCACCACTTATGCAGCATCTCCTGCCATTGACTTTATTTTGTTACACAAATCCTTAATCATGTTGACATAACAAAATACATTCTGTAGTTAGTTTTAATTATATATTTGATTTTGTTCCTTTTTTTTATTTTTTCAGGAATGGACCAGCACCATTTAGAGAGTGCCAGGACCAAAGTTGCTGGGAACCCAGTGTTACAAAAGCTTATCAAAGATTATGCCAACTCAGTCTGGGATGTTCTCCATGCTAAGTAAGTCTGATATGAGTGCATATGCATATATACAAAGTCTGATGTTTTGTTTCTTTATGTTTATAAGTAATGGAAATTATTATCTCACTATAATAACGATATTTTGTTTGTTTCAATTCTCTTCAGACCCATCGACCGGCATAAGTTGGTAAAGGAGATTGAGGCATCTTCTGAGAAACTCTTATCTCTGATACAGGAATCAGAAGAATGTCATTTTATTCAAGACTATACAACTGCAGTACTGGCTTGTTACATTGCTTGCATTGAAACCTCCAGTCTTGCCAGATGTTTCAAAAAGGTAAACCACAATTTTGTACCAACGCGTAAACGACTGAATGATTAACAATACTTGATCATTGATCTGAAATGCTCCTGTTTTCCTTATTTATTTAACCCTTTAGTATTCAAACCAGCCATATCCAGTCCAAATATTCTATCTGTTTTATGTTCAAACTGGACAGATCTGGCCTCTGCCATCTACCTTATAATGTCATTCTAAAAATAAACAACTGCATCTTTGAAATCTTGAAGCTATTAGATAGTGCATGATTGATTTAAAACAATGTGAACAAATAAGCATTAGATTTGATCTGCATTAGAATCAAAGCATTAGATTTGAGTAATCTGAATGCTAAAGGGTTAAAATACATATGACAATCTTTAAGAACCATGTAAGCAATTGTTTAGTAGAGTCACTGGCTGTAAAATACTTTAAAGCAATCCTGCTCTCATGTATTGAAACTTGTACACTTATCTAACTCATTGTTGAATAATGTGAAACAGATTATGCATAACTTTTTATAAAGAAAATGTATTTGGTTATATAATCTGCATTATGTGGGGATTTGATTTAGAAATTACAGTTTAATTATCTTTATAGAGGTAATTAGATTTGTTAATATTTAGAACAAGACTTTCTTCAAACAAACTTTGTATGTGCCAGGGTCAAATTTAGCAAGTTTTAGTCTCAACTAAAATAAGCTCACATGGAAAGCCTTGAACCTGGCTTTAAACTGATTAATAAAATTCAAGGAAAGCTAACTATAAACTAACAAATAAGACACAGAACATGCCATACTACATTAAACTGTGTACTGAAGCATGGAACATGTTTTTTCTATTTACCTTAGTGTGTTTATGACACAAGTAAATGATTAGTAATAGGAAGGACAGGTATCCAATAAACACTGTATTCGCTTTTGCAAAAATATCAAAAAAATTCTTTTAAATAAATGTGAAATATATTTTTAATTGGATATTTAAACAATATCCAATCCTTATATTTTCAATATTTTTACTGTTTTAAATTTCAGGATGGCTTTCATGTATATAAATCGAGAGAGTGGCATATTGTTAGAACAATTATTTTTACAGCTGGATGTTCATGGTTCACTGTTCACTCAAGCATGAAGCAGTAGTGGAATTAGTCACTTAGTCACCCTCCATACATACCATGTTATAAGGTTTGAATTCACAAGCATGTGGTCAGTAGCCCCACAACTTAACATCATGGCTGTTGTGTTTTTTTTTTTAAAGACATGTCTTAAGTCGACCAATCTTTCGTTTGTTTATTTTTCTAAAGATTTTCTTAATTTTCTATAAATCACTACTGAAATTCAATAAATGTTTGTTTGTCTTTCAGCTCTTGGAACCAATACCACATGCCCTGTTGATGGAAGAGATAAGCTTTGTGTTTCTCAGTCATTTGTCCTCTGACTCGCATATGACTTCTGCCACAATGAGTAAATGTAAGCAGTCCAGCTCATTCTTATCTCTCTCCACAATATTTATTTCCTATTGGGAAATGTTTCACATTGTAAACCTTATCTACCTTGTTATGTTTTGGTAAATCACTATGTTTCGAATAATATAATCTCCATTTTTCATCTGAAGCAATACTTGTCATGTTTATGCTTTATGTACTTAGACTGGATTGACCTCACTGAATGGTATTTTGCACATGAATTATTATGGGGCACAGGCATGTGAACTGCATGGTTAAGAAGCTTGCTTCTTGTAATTTACTTAGCATAGGTATAGGAACAAGGATCAAATAGCCGTAAACTGCAAATTTCTATCTTGCTGTAGTGGAAGCACAACCAACAACGGAATGTATGAGAAGGGGTAACAACAGCAACTGTAATCCTGTAGCAATGGAATCAATTTTTGTGTCCCTGTTTATTTTAATTGCAATATATAGAAAACAAATGGACAAGTTCACATAAAATTCATGCATGCCATGTCACTGGTGGTTTTTTTAATTATTTAAACAAATGTACAGCATTTGTTATATATTCATTAGGAGTTCAATACACAACACTTCTCAACCACGTGGTCTCTGGTTCAGTCCCACTGCATGACAGCTTGGGCAGTTGTCTTCTGCTAATACCCCAGAGTTGGTAGACGGAAACTGAAAGACACCCATTGCATACGCATGTGTGTGTGTGTGTGTGTGTGTGTGTGTGTGTGTGTGTGTGTTCCCTTGTCTTGACATCATGTGATCGTTGTAAATAAGCACCAGCATCATACCTTTCTTATCAGTTTTCCATAACAAACATTTCTAGCCATGGGCAAATATTCCCTTCCTTGGAAATGGGTGGGCGTTGGTGGCAGGAAGGGCATCTGGCTGTTGAAAACCTGCCACAACAAATTCCATCTGGACCATGAAAACATGGAAAAGGAGATATTAAATAATAATGATGGTGATACATTACCCCAATATGCCTTGCTCATTTTCCCTTTTAAAATGCTAAATTTGATTTGAGGGAAATTTTGTTGCTTTCTTTAGCAAGTGAGGTGGCCACATAGAAGCTCTCACCTCGTCTTGAAATAGAATAAGTTTGTGTTGTAAGGATAAAAAAAAAATGTGTGATAGTAATATTTTACTTTACTATCTTGGTTTTTTATCTTGTTAAAAAGAAGGAATTTATAGATTGATCACATTGAAAATAGAATCTTATTTTGTCACCATAATTAAGCCCTTAAGCCTATCTGGAGCTCCTGCCATATGTAATGTTTGCAGTTATTTAATATGTGTCGTAAATAACAAAGCCTGTTCATTGTTATATTGTTAATACATTATTCTTAAGCCCTGCCCTCCCTATGGAGCATAAGCCATCAACAACATTTTTCACTGATCTTGACTCTTGACTGTCATTTCTTCTTCTTTCCAGCTGCTATCCTACCTCCAGCTATTTTTAGGATGTCCTCTCCTCCACGTAAAAACACATGGCTCAGTGGTTAGAGCATCTGGCTCACAATAATGAAGTAGTGAGTTTGATTCCTGGACCGAGTTGTGTATTGTGTTCTTGAGCAAGACACTTTATTTCACATTGCTCCAGTTCACTCAGCTGTAGAAATGAGTTGCGATGTCACTGGTGCCAAGCTGTATCGGCCTTTGCCTTTCTCTTGGATAACATCAATGGCATGGAGAGTGGAGGCTAGTATGCATGGGCAACTGCTGGTCTTCCACAAACAACTTTGCCTGGGCTTGTGCCTTGGAGTGTAACTTTCTAGGTGCAATCCCATGGTCATTCGTGACCAAAGGGGATTTTTACCCATTACCCTCTCCTCCACCTCCCTTCTGGTGGTTCCAGGTCAGGGCTTGACATGTGTATCCCTTCTTCTCTCGGGTCTTGTTGGTTTTGAACTGTCATCGATGTTTCTGTAACTTTGTTTCTTGTTTCTAAGTAGGGGTGTTGGCCCTTTTGCAAACCCATTTTCAGCCTGGTGATGAAGTGGTTCATATTATTCTTTCCCCTATCTTTCAACTTGTCCAACATGGGAAACTCTACCAGGAATTGGTGTTCTGTTGGCATAGCTTTCAGGATCATTGACAACACACAAGCCATTACACTGCAACAAAGATTGAACCTTGTGATGGATTGTTATGTTATTACAATCCAGTATTGGATTGATCAGTCATTGAACATTATCAATATTTATTTCTTTATTGCCTACAAGGGGCTAAACATAGAAGGGACAAACAAGGACATACAAAGGGATTAAGTTGATTACATCGACCCCAGTGCATAACTGGTACTTATTTAATTGACCCTGAAAGGATAAAAGGCAAAGTCGACCTCGGTGGGATTTGAACTCAGAATGTAATGGTAGATGAAATAGCTCTAAGCATTTCGCCCGGTGTGCTAACGATTCTGCCAGCTTACTGCCCTATAGCATTATCAATATTGATCTGTCAACTAACCTCTGACGTGACATTTTAGTCTGTTGATAGATCTCTGGCCTTTTCTATCATTATTAGATTGCCGAAAGCTGGCAGAATTGTTAGCACGCCGGGTGAAATGCTTAGTGACATTTCATCTGTCCTTACATTCTGAGTTCAAATTCCACCAAGGTTGACTTTGCCTTTCATCCTTTTGGGGTTGATAAATTAAGTACCAGTGAAATACTGGAGTCGATGTAATCGACTAGTCCCCTCCCTAATATGTTCAGGCCTTGTGCCTCTTTAGTAGACAGGATTATTAGATTGCTGATATGTTTTCTTAGGTATTCAATTATTCTGAATTTCTCTCATTTTAACTCATCTGTGTTCTTAACTGTTTCAGTAATTTCACTGATTTCTATTTGTCTGTTCAACTGACTGACTTATAATCATCTTATCAGTATTGATCACTTAAGTGACTTGTGTGTTTAATTAATTAACTTACTTCTCAGCATTAATTAACTGACATTTTACTTTTTTTCTCATCTGAAAACTTTTCATGTTTCTATTCTTCTGTAATCAACCTTTTGGTTGTGTTATCTCACATGTTGACTTAATTGGTCAGGTTGTCTTGTGCTTTGTGAAGTGATTAGCAAATGAAAATTGATTTCGACAGCCATCATGGAAAGTGGCTGCAAAATGATGATGTAGGATGTAATTTAAAGGAGATTTAACTGCTATTTTTAACAAATTGAGATACTCTGTAAAGGTTTCCTCATTTGGTCTGTTGTCTACGTTGTTTAGCCATCTTTTGTCTGTGTTACTCAGCTGTTGTCGAGATTGTTTATTTGTATGTTATCCTGCATTGGTTAGCTGCCTGTGTTTGTCAAGTGCATTGCTTAAATCTCATCTATTTGTATTGTTATTTGTTTAAGCTCACATCAGCTCTAATCAAGCTGACATATCGTCAAAAACATTTCGGTCATGACCATCCTCACTTTTTGGATAACTACATTATCCCATGCATCCTCTATTTAAAACAGGAGATTGTAGAACATTTAGTTCATCGTCATCTACTGTCTACTTTGCCATATTTATTGTGGGGAGGAGACTAGTCGATTAATAAAATACCAATCAAGTATTGGGGTCAATGCTCTCTCCCCACCAAATTACTGGCCTTGTACCCTGCAATGGACTGGTGTCTCATTCAAGGACAATGTTGTGACCTTGTTCAGTTATTTGCCATGGAAACTAAGTAACCAGCGGTGAGCTGCCAGAAACGTTAGCACACCGGGCGAAATGCTTAGCGGTATTTCGTCTGTCGCTATGTTCTGAGTTCAAATTCCACCAAGGTCAACTTTGCCTTTCATCCTTTTGGGGTTGATTAAATAAGTACCAGTTATGCACTGGGGTCAATATAATCGACTTAATCCGTTTGTCTGTCCTTGTTTGTTCCCTCTATGTTTAGTCCCTTGTGGGCAATAAAGAAATAAGAAACGCTAGCACACCGAGCGAACTGCTTAGCGGTATTTCGTCTATCTTTACGTTCTGAGTTCAAATTCAACCGAGGTCGACTTTGCCTTTCATCCTTTTGGGGTTGATTAAATAAGTACCAGTTACGCACTGGGGTCGATATAATCAACCTCAACTGTTTGTCTGTCTGTCCTTGTTTGTCCCGTCATTTCAGGTGATGACAATTTGCTCTCGATGTGTTTTTGTTTTCTTTTTAATATATGCATGTAGGCGATGAGCTGGCAGAATCATTACCACACTGAGCAAAATGCTTGGCAGCATTTCATCTGTCTTTGTTTTGAGTTCTAAATCCCCCAAGGTTGATTTTGCCTTTCATCCTTTTGGAATCGATGAAATAAGTACCAGTTGAGCATTGGGTGGGGTGTTGATGTAATCAACTGGCCACCTCCCCCAATGTTGCAGGCCTTGTGCCAAATTTTGAAATCACTATATGCACGTTTCACATCCATACAATACAATTACTCTTATAAAAGGTTTGTTGTATCAGTCATAGTTTATTGTTTGTTGCAGTGTTCTTGCTGCTCCAGGTCTCGTTCATCTTTGTTAATTTTGAAACATATTTCTATTTTCAGTCGGTCATTTAATCGAGCAGTGTGCAGAAGTGCAGCCATTGATTGTTGATTCCTACCCACAGGTCTGTAATATACTACACAAACACATAAGTTTGGCCCTCAATGTAAACACTACCTCTGACCTTCTCTATTCAACTGTCAAGGTAAACCTTATATTTTCATTGTTCCTTTTATCACTTTTATTCAGTTTTAGTGAAGGTGCATGGCTTAGTGGTTAAAGTGTTTAGCTCATGATCATAAATCTGTAAATTTGATTTCTGACAGCCTGTTGTGTCCTTGAGCAAGACACTTTATTTATCGTTGCTCCAGTCCACTCAGCTGGCTAAAATGAGTGGTACCTGTAATTCAAAGGGCCAGCCTTGTCACATTCTGTATCCTGCTGAATCTCTGAGAACTATGTTAAGAGCACTCGTGTCTGTGGAATACTCAGCTACTTGCATGTTAATTTCATGAGCAGGTTGTTCCATTGATCTTATCAACTGGAACACTCATTGTCACAAACCAATGGAGTGCCAATATTCAGTCTCTCATAAAATGGCTGACTGGATATAGTGTTAGTCTGCTAGTTTAAAAGCCTTGAGTTCATTTCCTCTGCAAGCATTTTGTTATGTATTTGATTCTTATTCTTAATTTTATTTAGTGATTCTACTTTGATATTGGAAACAATATCATCTGGGAAGGTGTTTAGGGAAAAAAGTAACCTGAAATTAGAATATCATGCATAAAATCACAGTAGATATGATGTTAAGTTGTTGGAGTATTGGATACATAGGGATATGTTTTAAATCAGGTTACAGCCATTGTTTTATGATTGGTACAATAATCTTCTTACCTTTCAATCTGCCAATCAGAGAACTGGTTTTACACCTTTTTGACAGTTGATAAAAAGAATATCTAACTCTTAAAATATTTGCTCTGCCAAATTACTCTATACACCATCTCATCATTCTAAGAACAATGAAGTACCGCTTCATATACTGTAAAATAACCTAGATTAAAAATTTCACCATATAGCAACAGCCTATATATATAGAACTAAGAAATACCATACTAGGCACAGCCATGGCTGGGTGGCTAAGAAGCTTGCTTCCCAACCATGTCGTCTCAGGTTCAGTCCTACTGCATGACACCTTGGGCAAGTGTCTTCTACTATAGCCCCAGACTGACCAAAACCTTATGAGTGTATTTGTGCGACAGAAACTGAAAAAAAAATCTTGTGTATATACGTGTATATGTTTGTGTACCCTTGTCCTGATATCATGTGATAATTATAAACTAGCATCTATTGCTATATATATATATTGATTAAATTACTTTGATTGTCTAGATGCTGTCTCAATTTATTTTCCTTTCACAATGATATCTTGCCTTCTCCCACATGATGACATTGTTGCTTATTAAACACATTCCTTGTCATTTATGCCTGTATACTTTCAGACCACACTGGTGCTGTTTCAACATTTTCCTCAGCAAACCAAATTACATCTCAGTCTTCAAGTCAATGACACATCCTCACCACTCACTTCATTGGTACAAAGCCTACTGGTAGTACTTGCAGAATCGGTAAACTTTATTTTAACCCAACATTTCCATCTATTGTATGTTGTGGACCACAAGTATATATGAATATGTGTGTGCATATGCTTAAGTATAAGCAGTGTGTGTGTGTGTGTGTGTGTGATCATCGTTATCATCAGTACAATATGAACTGCAAATGTATAAGCTGTATGTGTGTGTGTGTGTGTTTATATAGAGAGAAACAGAAAGATATATATTTCGTTTTTGGATTTGGTTTGCAAGATTCTTTATGTGTTGAAGCATATACTGTTGTGTCTGGAGAGAGTCGTTCTCTTTTGGTGCCTTATAATTTAATACACTCACAGGTAAAATTTCCACTTATTTCCTTCTTTATTTTTCTAAAATTTTTGTTGCGTCTTGCAACCTTTTCAATAAACTATTGAAAAGGTTGCGAGACACAATGAAAATTGTAGAAAAATAAATAAGTAAACGAGTGGAAAATTTTACCAGTGAGTGTGTTAAATTATAAGGCACTAAAAGAGAATGACTCACCCCAGACACAACAGAAAGATATGTCAGTACCGCCTGACTGGCTTTCGTGCCGGTGGCACGTAAAAGCACCCACTACACTCTCGGAGTGGTTGGCGTTAGGAAGGGCATCCAGCTGTAGAAACTCTGCCAGATCAGATTGGAGCCTGGTGTAGCCATCTGGTTCACCAGTCCTCAGTCAAATCGTCCAACCCATGCTAGCATGGAAGGCAGACGTTAAACAATGATGATGATATATAAATGAGGGAAAAATAAATTCATGTTTGTATCTGTGTGTATGTATGTTTATTGGTAGAAACATTTTTTTTTAATTAATATCGTCATCACCATCATCTATTTGACAGTGAAACTAAAAGGACTATGCTACTCCATCCTGGCACCTGTTTAAAAGGATTCTGTTATTTTTTTTCCAATTAACTGTTGAGAAGTGGGATAAAAATGTGACCCTGTTTTTACTTCTTTTCTGGTCAGTAGTGAGACTACCATGGACCTGTTGCCTAATCTATCACAACTTTTCTTTTCAGCACTGTAGTTCCGAAACCGTCCTGCTTGCAGGTACTGCCTATTCCATGATGCTAAATTCTCTGCCTTGTAATCCTGTTACTATCTGCAGTCTCTTCTGGAGTAGTTTGACCATCTTAAGTAAGTGGTCATTTCTGTCTCATCCTTTAACAACATTATCCTTATAATTGTCACTATTACTGCAATCACAATTTTTATCATCACTTTACTAATATAGATAACAGTGTATTTCCATCACTTTGTCCATCACCAAAACTTATAATCGTTTTAATGATTCTGTTGATCCATTCCCCCATACAAAGGTGATGGTAATTGTTTCAAATTTTGGCATAAGGCTGGTAGTTTTAGTGGAGAATTAAGTTGATTACATCAACCCCAGTGTTCTACTGGGACTTATTTTATTGACCTTGAAAGGATGAAAGGCAAAGACAAACTTTGTGAAATTTGAACTCAGAACATAAAGAGTCAGAAGATATGCCAACCGCCTAATGATTCTGCCAGCTCTTTGCCATTTGTGGGATATTGATAATAATAACAATAACCTTTGAACAAAAATTAAGCATAGAAAATCTTGTTTGAAATTATTAAAATTTTCTAGAATTAACTTTTGTGTTATATATTTGTTCTGAATTTTAAAAATATTTCCATTTGTTTGTTATCTTAGATCAGCACAAAAAATTGTTAAACTGGGAGCAAATCTTGAGAAACAGTGTAGACTTTGAGAAGAAGTCTCCTCACATTGGTGCAATTCGTAGCGACAAATTTGGATGTCTCTCTCTCGTCCGTGGTTTCATTTCTTCTACTGAGAATCCTTTTCTTTTGCTAGAGGAACACATTGAGGGAACCAACATGAATGTTCCTCTAATTATGAGATTGTTCTTTACAATTTATAAAATGTGCAAAACCATCTCACTAGACTACCACAGTTTCAACTTACTACACATCTGGTACAGCAGGTAACACAACATTTCATTTTATTATATATTTAATATTGCAAATAACATGGTATTTCATCTCACAAGTCCCCTTACGTTTAACACAGATTAATTTCCTATCAATGAATGGTTTGTCCACATTATTCCTTAATGAGCATAGGGCAGGTTTCCCAGTTTCTCTGGCATATATATTTCTCCCTGGATAGGATGCCAGTCTCTTGCAGAATTACTCATTTTTATCAGCCAAGTGAACTGGAACAAACTGAAAGGAAGCGTTTTGCTCAAGAACACCATTCATCGCACAGTCCAGAAATCAAAACCACAATCCACAATCACGAGTTCAACACCCTCGCCACTAAACCCTGCACCTCCAATCCCCATCTGCAAGTAGGAATATGTCTTCCCATTCTGTGTTTATTACTCAGTCTTTCTCTTTATTCTGTATTCCATCTTTGGTTGAATCTGTTTTCCTACAGTATTTTTCAATCAACTTTATTCATGTATAAACAGGCGTAGCCATGTGGTAAAGAAGCTTGCTTTGTGACTACGTGGTTTTGGGTTCAGTCCCACTGGTGGTACCTTGGGCAAGTGTCTTCTACTATAGTCCCAGACTTACCAATGCTTTGTGAGTGAATTTGGTAAATGGAAACTAATGTCAAAGCCTGTCGTGTGTGTGTGTGTCTATATCGACATCTTGCTGGAGGATACTGATATGGAAGGGGTACAGGAGCTGAGGACCATTATGGAAGATCGAGATGAATGGGGAAAACGTTTGGAAATAGTCTTGGGGCATCCTATGGGATGACCTAGATGAGATAGATGAGATTTATTTTAAGAGCATTGTAGTTCACTTGAAGCATTGTAAGGTTCCCTTCTTCTGTATAATTTTTTATTTATTCAAATTTCACTTTCCTTTTTCTTTTCTTTAATTTGAGGGTTTTCAATTTTAATATAGAATTTTCTTCCTTTTTTTTTTCTTCTCTCTTAGGTATTTGAGACTTCTTCCTGAACTCTATATTAAGAACTCTTCTGGTTTCTCCCAAGAAAATCGAGAGAAACTTGAAAGCCAATCTCTGGAGTTAATATGGTTGCATTGGGACAGCCCAGTTGAAGGTGTGTCAGAGACTGTTTCCAATATATTCCACATCATGTGTCAGATTTGGCATGTAGAGCGCAGTCTTGGCAGTCAGGATGGTAATGCCTTACCACAAAAACTGCTTCAGAGGTTGATTACATTACCTTGGTATGTGAAAGGGAAATATAAGTTGATGAGTTCTCTGCTTCAGTTTTTGGAATATAACAATGTAAGTAAATTATTCTCCTTAAATTTCACCTCAACAATCTTTTTTTTTTTTTTTGGAGGCCTGACTTATCTCAGAACACCATCACACGTCTTGAAAATGTATATAAAATACAACTGACTAATGACACAAATTACATGAGATGTTATATAACATATATTTACCAATCAAAGATACAGTTTACATTAAATAGAGCAGTGTTTCTCAAACTATCTGCTGTGGCATCCAGATAGTTTTCTTTTCCAATGTGCCAGGGACCAGTAATATTTCTTAGTAATATTAATTTATACCGGAAACTATATATATAATGAATATAATAAAAATTGACAATTTTTTTTTATCTTCTATTTATTTTGTAAATATCTAATACAATATTACATAAGCTGATAAGTTGTTTACTGCTGTGCATAAGGCGAAATTACTGAAATTATGCTATTGTTTCTTTCTTTTCTGGAAACTCACAGTGTACCGGCAGCTGATAGCTTGCAGACCAGCACCAGTCTGCTGACCACCCCTTTGAGTAGCACTGCAATAGAGGACCATATTTCTAACCATAGTATAAAACCAATTTTGTTGTTAAAATCCCATGAGACTAACAATCAAAGGATCACAGTTCTGACTGAATTGAATATGATTATGTTTTGGTGCAACCAGATCCACAAATATTCTCTGATTAAGACTGTCTATATATCAGTCAGTACTAGAATAAATCAAGCAGCCTGAGCAAATTTATATAACGTACCAGTACCACGTAAAGAACACCTGTGCTGAAGCTACATAAAAACTACTTGTGCTGGTACCACATAAAAAGCACCCATGCCAGTGCCACAGAGAAAGCACCTGGAGTGGTTGGCATTAGGAAGGGCATCCAGCTGTAGAAACTCTGCCAAATCAGATTGGAGCCTGGTGTAGCCATCTGGTTTCACCAGTCCTCAGTCAAATCATCCAATCCATGCTAGCATGGAAAGCAGACGTTAAACGATGATGATGATGATGATGATTTTATATATAT
>NC_068984.1:132263020-132264666 GCF_001194135.2 Octopus bimaculoides | reverse complement strand
TATATATATATATATATATATATATATATATATATATATATATATATATATACACACACACATATATATATATATATATACACATTATGCATATGATTACATATTCATTTTTCATTTGTGGTGATGGTGGTTATTATGATGATAAAAACATTGAAAGATAATTTTTTACATTATATTTCAGGCATTCTCTAACCTGGAAGAAGTGAAATCACAGTTGGTTATGTGTATGGCTACGAATCATCTGGTAACTTCTGCCAGCGAGGTTTACCGTGTTTACATGACCAAACTTGCTCTGTGAGTCTTTTGTAAGGACATTTTGCCACTGACTGCAGTCTATCTTACTTTTGAATTCTGTGTGTGTGTGTATGTGTGCATATGTCTGTCAGATGGTGGTGCTGCTGTTGCACAATTATACATGCATACACATCGTAGCACACATCCAGTCATTAAACTAATTGGCAATGATCCACTGATCCACTCATTAAGAGTGGATCATTGCCAATTAGTTTAATGACAAATAATTTCCTTCCCTTCGCCTTCTAGCATTCAGATTACTCTTTCAAATGTAACACTTATTTTTTAACACTGTTTTGAATTAATCATGCATTATCTTGTAGCTTTGAGATTTTGATGATGTATTTGTTTACTTTTAAAATGACATTGTAGGGAAGTTGTGAGAGGCCTAATCAGTCAGTTTGAACACAAAACAGGTAGATTATTTGGGCCAGATATGGCCCATTTGAATGCTAAAGGGTTAACTCTCCTATTGCCACTGCATGGTCTCTGCTCTTTCAAAATAGCTTTCTGTGTACCTTCTATACCCATATAACTTACCTGTTTCTCCTCTTTCCATTCCCATAGAAAGTATTTCACTTCCCAACCCTTGTAATAAATACTTCACTCTCTAGTGAAGTTCCTCTTCAGAACTACAACACTCTGACATTCACTCTGACCTATGCACATCTTGAAAACATTGCTTTCAGTGTGTTTAAACTGAACATTAGCCATATCAATCGCACTAGTCAGGAAAGGTTAAGGCTGTTGTTTTTTGGACAGTTTCTAAACCATGCGGTCACAGGTCCCATCCCACTGCTGTGTGTTACAACAAGCAAGTGTCTACCTCTATATTCTTAGGTTGATATGCCCTGTAAGTGAAATTTGCTGGGCAGAAGCTGTATAGAAGCCCATCACACACACACGCGCACACACACACACACACACACACACACACACATATATATGAGCTGTTGGGGCAAACGAAAGCGAAATCGTGATGGCACCTGTGCTCAGCGTCGCCTTTCTGGCTCTTGTGGACTGGCTCTTGTGCGGGTGGCACATAAAATACACCATTTTGAGCATGGCTGTTGGCAGTAACGCCTGACCTTTTTTTCCAATTTATTGAACTGATCCAGTATATATTTTTTGTGACCATTGGTGAAGGTGTAGCTCTGTGAATAGGGGTAAGTTTGGCTGTGTGGTTAAGGAGTTTACTTCCTAACCACATGGTTTCAGGTTCAGTCTCACTGCATGGCACCTTGGGCAAGTGTCTTGTGAGTAGATTTTGCTGAGAGAAACTGAAAGAAGCTTGTCATGTGTGTGTGTGTGTGTGTGTGTGTGTGTGTGAGAGTGTGTGTGAGAGAGAGAGA
>NC_068984.1:132259921-132263010 GCF_001194135.2 Octopus bimaculoides | reverse complement strand
GTGTGTGTGTGTGAGAGTGTGTGTGAGAGAGAGAGAGAGAGAGAGAGAGAATATGCTTATGTCTCTTTGCCTTGACTCAATGTGAAAGTCATAAATGAGTGTCACTGTCATAGGAGCAGTGTCCTTCATTTCCAATATTCTGTGAAAACCTACCTGGCTATGGGGAAATGTTACTTTACTTGGAAACAGGTGGGGGTTGGTAACAGGAAGGGCATCTGGCCATAGAATATCTGCCTCCATAAGTCTCATCAGAACCCATGCAAGCATGGAAAAGTGATCATTAAAATGATGACGATGATGCACTGTTAATTTTGCTTGTTTTTTTTTACCAGATGCAAAGATACTGTGAGTATCTGGGACCAAGACTGGAGAAACACACTTCTTGATGGCCTTGCTAATGAAGATGAGTAAGTATCACCTATGTACTCAGCTTGACTCAATCTGTAAGCACAAACTCTAAAATACAAAGAAATTGTTTTTTAATTTACTGAACGAAATTCTGAATAGATATTTATTGGTAATTTTTTTTTTTTTCTTTTTTTACACACCATTAGGCTGGTAAAACGTAATATCTGCCACTACTGGTTGCCGTCCACTCTGAAGTTCATCCCTCAGTGTGGTCAACATCTCAGCATGTTGCTGACCGGAGCTTTGAGTCCTTCCAAACATCCGCAGCTGGACCTTTGTCGTAAGCTGGATCTCCAATCAAAGTGGAGTCATCCTGAACTACTACACATTTGGATTATGGTCTCTCTGACAATGAGAAATCTCTCTGGTTCCATTGAATGGGTATTTATCCTCTCTCTTTCCCTCTCTCTCTCTCTCTCTCTCTCTCGTTTCTTGTTTTAATCAGTTACAAACAAGCAAAATTTGCTGATGTATTTTTGTTTGGGAAGGGACACAGGATAGTTCCATTGCAATTTTGAATTGTCTCATTTTTTTTCTCATTTTATTTTGAACCTAAAGAAGATAGACATATTGTTGAAATATTGTCTAGAATTTCAATAAACAGTCAATCTGTATTTTATTACATATCCCATTAGACTCTTCTAATTGTCTATTTACCTTTGTGAAGTGTTATATCGATAACGAAAATATCAATTTATAAAGTTTAAGGCAACAAGCTGACAGTATCATTAGCACAGCAGACAAACTGTTTATTGGTAATTCTTCCATCTTCACCTTCTGAGTTTAACTCATATATGCTCATAAAAAAATGAAGTCTTAAAATTTCAGTCATCATCATCATCATCATCATCATCATCATTATCGTTTTACGCCCACTTTCCATGCTAGCATGGGTTGGACGATTTGATGATGATGATGATCTTGGTTTTTAGATCTATGAAAATCTGCAATATAGCTATAATCCAAGTCAATTTGATACATAATGTTTTCAACAGCTGCAAATTCTCTAGCTTAGTCAATATGTTTGAGAATTTCTAACTGAGAAAGAAGTGTGTGTGTGTGTGCGTGTGTGTGTGCACGCATGTATGTATGTATGTGTTCAGTAATGAATCAGCCTCTTGTGAAGGTTTCTATGGTCAATGTAACACAGAATAAATGACTCCATCCTTTATGAGAAATAACAGGTTTGACCTTTCTCCTCTTTAATTAGTCACGACTGACTCTTAAAAACTGATAAAGACTGGACAGGAGGTTGTGTATTTTGTAGGAAGGTCATAGTTGACTAAAATTTACTCCTGCACAGGCACAAGAATGGACATGTTGTTTTAGAAGTTTGCTCCCTAACCATCTGGCCTTGGTTTCAATCCTGTTACATGGCACCTTGGACAAATGTCTTCTACTACTAGTCCTAGGCCAACCAAAGCCTTCTGAGTGGATTTTGGTAGTCACCAACTGTACATAATAGATGTGTGTGTTTGTTTGTATGTATGTATATATATATATATATATATATATATATATATATATATATATATATATATATATATATATATATATATATATAATATATATATGTGTGTGTGGCCGTTGCCAGTACTGCCTGACTGGCACGTAAAAGGCACCCACTACACTCTTGGAGTGGTTGGCGTTAGGAAGGGCATCCAGCTGTAGAAACTCTGCCAAATCAGATTGGAACTTGGTGCAGCCATCTGGTTCACCAGTCCTCAGTCAAATCGTCCAACTCATGCTAGCATGGAAAGCGGACGTTAAACGATGATGATGCTGATGATGATGATGTATGTGTATGTATGTATATATGTAGTAGAGGAGATGGTGGTGGTGGTTACAGCAGCAACAACAAATATTAGCATTATTATTATTCTAATTGGCTTGTTCTCCCTCCCCTCAAATTGCTGGACTTGTGCCAAAATAAAAAAGATTATCATTATTGTTGTTGAGACTCTATCACCCACTTAAGAAAGGTCAGAGAGGAAGTCAGTATTCAACGATCTGAAGTGGCCTCCAAGTGGGCAGACTTAAAGGCATCAAATCTTTTATTTTTTACCCTATTCTTCTATAGAAATGTTGACATTAATTCTTTTTGCTGTCTCATTTTCTACATTGTAGTAATTTACTCCATGTATTTTCTCATATACAGAAATATTTGGTTGTTGTTTTTTGTTTTCCTACAAAACGCTTAATTTTACCCATCTAAAGTATATATGTATATACTATAAGAAAAGACATATTTGTTGACAAGGTACAGATATGTTTGTATGGTTAAGAAGCTCAATTTTGCAACCACATGGTTTTGGGTTCAGTCCCACAACACAGCATTTGACAAGTTATATGTATACATACCTATGTGCACACACACACACACACACACACACACACACACACACCAAACACATAGTAGGGCAATAGTAAAAGACACTTACTCAAGGTCTGCATGATAGGATTGAACCCAAGACTTCATGGTTAAGAAACTAGCTTCTTAAATATACGTACATACCTGTTCCTATATATATATATATATATATATACAGTGTACATTTAAACATATGAGAGGTATCAATTATAGGATACCTAGCATGCTAGAAGGAATAGCTAGGCCATTGGTAGTAAAAATTTCTAAAATTTTTCTTATCCTAATATTATTAATTATTATTATTATTATT
>NC_068984.1:132251247-132259425 GCF_001194135.2 Octopus bimaculoides | reverse complement strand
ATATATATATATATATATATATATATATATATATATATATACCCTAAATGATGGCATCTACCATTTTCTCTCTTTTTAACAGAATGAAACTTTACTCCGTGAAGCTCTCTGTTCCGAAAGTGCTCCTTTGAGGCTAGATGCACTCACTCTTCTCTGCAGCTCTGCAAAAAAAGCTGGTACTGTTTTGATATTTCTTCTCTATGAATGTATATTTGCACGCACGCGTGTGTTTGTGTGTGTGTGTGTGTATGTGTGTGTGTGTGTGTGTGTATTATACATTGACAAGAATTGTTGTAACAGTGCCTTCAAAATTTTGACCTGCTAACCTTCTTCAGACTGTCAAAAAGTATTAAGTAATCCTTCAGTTTATTGTTAAATTTTATTATAACTCAATGTAGAAACAAGCATTAATAACTATAAATACTTACACACACACACACACACGAGTGTATTTGTACATATAAATGTGAATGAGAGTATTGTATTGTAAAGATTTCACTTGTGAACATATGTGCATATGTAAATGTTTGCGCATGAGTGTATATAAAAGGTATCTGTGCACAGATCTATAAGTGTTCATAGGATCTACATGGTTCGTTATTATACATTCCATGCCTGTATGTAACATTCAGCCGGACGTTGTCGTGTTGATACAGACATAACATTGTTAAATGTTACCCATGCATGCTTACAAGTACACACACACACACTCGTAAGTTACGTTAACTTATATGAAAGGCAGAACACAAGTGACCTGAGGGTGCAGCTAGATATTAAAAGTAGCAGCTAAGGTGTGCAGGTGCGATGGCCATGTTGATATGGGGTGAGGAGTACTATTGAAAAGGGAACGTGTACTTCAGCAGCATTTCAAGGTACAGAACTCTGTTTATCTTAGCGTGGCTGTTTAACAACAGTTATTGCCCTTGCTTCTCATGACCGAGTTTGGTAAAAACAAATGAACAAATTGTGCTGCCTATGCTAGCTTCGAAGAGTGGCTGCAAAATTATAAAACGAGTATGTCTGTTCAAATGAGATCAATGTCCACATCTCGCTTCGGCTTTTCTTTTCTGAATAAAATATAACAATTACAGCATGGAAAACGGACTTTAAATAATGATGATGTACGATTGTGCGATTAATTTGGAGTTAACATTTGAGATTAATAACTTAGACCATTTATTTAATGTTTTTATTTAACAATATCAAGTCGCTACATATATAGAAGCTCTCGAATCGATGGTTATAAGTTCATTATCTGAGTGAAATTTAACGGAGGGGAAACTATGGGAGCTTTCAATGGTGACATTGATGCCAGTAATGTTCCACTTGAACCAGTATTTTTTTTTATAGTTAATACTTGCAGGAAAAACATAAACAGGAAAAGATTCCAGAAGGCCAATGTTCTGGGAAAGAAGAACTAAGTTTAAGGGTTAATACAGGACTTGGTGGGAGGGAAAACAGCATAAGTGATGAAAAGAGGAGAAAGGAGTTGGCAAGGTGTATCTGAGGGTAGTTAATCGAAGACCAACCAGCTTTTAGAAACAGAATCCATTATTATAGAAAAGGTAGAGAAAGGGGCTAGATAGTAGAAGAAAAGTGAATTCTACAAAACTGGTACAGATTCTTTCAACAAGAGACCAGAAGGATCAACTGCAGTTTGGGAGATGGGAAAATGAAAGATTCCTTCAGGTATTACACAAGGGCATCTTTTGTAGTTAGTGCAGAGAGTAGAGTGAGAACCAGGATAGCATTTTTTATGATACCTACTTTAGTATCTTATGCATCTGACTTCAATATTGTGCCAGTGTCATGCAAAAAGCACCTGTTCTGGTGCTACGTAAAGAGTATCTGTACCAGTGTAAAAAGCTCCCACTACACTCTGTAAAATGATTGGCATTAAGAAGGGCATCCAGCTGTAGAAACCAGGTTTTTTTACTTAACATTTCACCTACTTTTCATACATCCTATCAATAATTTAATTTGGTTTTGTCTGCTGGTCATACTTCCATCATCACCAAATTTGAAAAGATTCTTTCGCTTGATCAGAACAGTAATATTTTCTTTGCCTTGTGCCAAAATTTTCTTTGTCACACTCTTATATTAAATTTCAAACCTAATTTATTCACTGGATTCTTGTAGAAATGCTTCATTCTCTGGAGTCTAAACTGCTGATGGAAGCTCTTCCTGTCAACTTGAATATTGATTCAGCCCCATTTCGACAGAATCTGGTCTCAGCACTGAAGAAATTGCTGATTAGAATCAGAGACAGTTGCTCCTCTTTGATGAAAACTCAAAATTTGAGCTCAATTGGTAAACATCTTTTTAATTACAGTATTTCAAATCTATTTATTAAACACTTTCATGTAACATCAAAGTGATTCAGCAATGACAGTGTAAATGTTTCTACTTATTTCATGTTTCTATTTCTTTTATTTTAATTTTTCTAATTGCTCAGATCATTCCATTGAATTTGTGGACTGGTTACACAGGTTGTGCACTGAAAACCTTGTCCCTGGTTCAAACTTCCAGCGACGCAAGATGTGTTTGGAAATACTGAATGTCATCTATGAAGTATTTGTTCTGCCTGATCTTAGTTACAAAAGGAAATCTTTTGTAGGTATGAAGCAATTTCATTTTTCTTTCTGATGTATTTGACTGCATAAAAGATGCACCACAATCTCAGCGGTGCACATTCAGGAACTTGGATAATATTTCTAGTGTGCTGCAGGATCACATAAAGGCTTCCTCCTTGACTAGCTTTAAGTAGGCACCACATGTGGTGGTATATAATTCATCTCCATAAACAACAACAACAATAATAACTGCAATGTGGAATTGATGAGTGATTCATCAGCTTTTAATATTGGGTTCAATTCTTTAAGCAGGGCAAATTACCTGTGAATAGATCAACATCTTTCCAGAGACAGATTTGTTGCTTGTCCATGAAATTTTATTATCTGGGCAAGTAACTAACTTGTTATAGCATTGGTTGTTAAGTAGTGCCAGTCATCTCTTCTATAATATACTAATGACATGGAGTTGGTCAACATTTTAAGGAGACAGAAGAGGCAGTGTTATAGTGTTAGGTGTTATGGACTGTAATATAAAAGTGGTGGACTGTAGCTGAGTGTGGTGGTATATACTGTGGTAAAGTGTGGTGTAGTAAAATGCAATGTGGTAGGGTGTGATAGGTAGTTCATGGAATCCTGTTTCAAAACCCATGAATTTAGGCAGTCTTCTGCTGTGTAACTCTCTTGAGAGTTTCCTACCATTAGTGAACAGATGTTACAAGCAATTCTCCACTGTCCTCTGATTTGTAACCTTGTGCTTCTGCTAGAATTCAGTATCAAATGGTATATAAAGGCAGTAGTAAGAATGATTGAGAAGTGGATTAAATACTTTGTGGTACTTAGTCCTAGTGGTTAAGGTGTCAGTCTGAAAGTTCAGGAGTTTTGAAGAGTATGGAGTGAGCTTTTAGTCACCACTACTATCTGACCTACTCTGACCTCCCCTGAGATTAGTAGTGCTTGTCAAAGTCCTGTGAGTAAAGCATACGGGACTTGGAAAAGAGCTGTCCCCTAAGCATGTGTCACATAGACCCACTGGTGTGTGGACATGCTCTGATGTCATGTGAACCTATCCCCTAAGCATGTGTCACATAGACCCACTGGTGTGTGGACATGCTCTGATGTCATGTGAACCTGTCCCCTAAGCATGTGTCACATAGACCCACTGGTGTGTGGACATGCTCTGATGTCATGTGAACCTGTCCCCCTTTCTTGTGATTAAACGGACCCTCTGCTTCAAATATAATTTTTGGAAAGTTGGAGACTAGCAGAGTAAACTGAAAATAGACTGGTAGAAATCAGCAGGAAATCACTGGTCTATCTTTCTCTAGAAAAATCATGAATCACTTTAGTGTGGAGATCCATTATTGTCAATACTATTACAAATAGTACATAAAAAGAGAGAAGTATTTAGTTGTGGCTTTTTCTGTTGAAATCCTGTCGGGATCAACTATGCTTTCATTCTTCCAGGGATTGATGTTCGTAAAATAAATACTAGTCAAGCACCAAAGTTGGTTTAATTTGCTATTCTTTGCTACCTTGGACAATGTGTTAGAAATGATGGGAGCAAGTTAGCATGCATTTTGTATGTTCTTTTTTCGGTGGGTTTTTATATTCCCAGTTGCTAAATATGTGATTAGTTAATTACATTTTAGCTGTTTAAAAACACACTAAAATTGTTGTATTAACTTTTCTTATGTCTAAAATTTAGTTACACTTTGACTTGATCAGGCTAGAATTGTTCATCTACAATGTTTCAACACACAATCTCAGACCAAGTCACTTGCCAAAGAAGTATAACTCTGAGATAACTTAAACGATGCTTTTAATTTTAATTAATTAATTTTTCCCTTCATTTTTTTTTTTTTTTATTTTTTTTTTTTCAGATTCTTTGAAAAAATTGATTACTTTTGCTCAGCAAGAAAAAGAGTTATGGGACTTTACATCGTCAATGTCATTTGTGTCTATATTACTTTGTATCTTAGATGGCGCTGATGAGGTAAGCACATTTTCATTCATTTTGATTAGTGAATGACTTCTTTTGTACCGATTGTTACCAGCGTCGCTTTCTTGGCACTTGTGCCACAGCTTCGCGTTCCTGGCACTTGTGCTGGTGGCATGTGAAAAATCACTCGAGTGAGATCATTGCCAGTGCTGCTGGACTGGCTCCTGTTCAGGTGGCACGTAAAATACACTATTCTGAGCGTGGCCGTTGCGATTACCGCCTGACTGGCCTTCGTGCCGGTGGCACGTAAAAGCACCCACTACACTCTCGGAGTGGTTGGCGTTAGGAAAGGCATCCAGCTGTAGAAACACTGCCAAATCAGATTGGAGCCTGGTGTAGCCATCTGGTTCACCAGTCCTCAGTCAAATCGTCCAACCCATGCTAGCATGGAAAGTGGACGTTAAACGATGATGATGATGATATATAACATATCTCCCTAGTTAGTGTATGGATATATTTAACTCTTCACGTTAGAGAACCATGCATCTTCATAACTTTCTGGTATAATTCTTTTATTTTTTACTTGTTTCAGTCATTAGACTGTGACTTGTAGGGTTGTAGTCAAATAGACACTTATTTTTACAGTCTGGTACTTATTCTGTTGATCTCCTCTGCCGAACTGCTATGCTACAGGGACATAAACAAACCAACACCAGTTGTTAATTGGTAGCATTGGGGACAAACACAGGCACAAAGACACATACACACATGTATGTGTGTTTGTGTTTATCCCCTCACCACTTGACAACTGGTGTTGGTTTGTTTACATTCCCCTAAATTGGCAGTTCAGTAAAAAAGACTGATAGGATAAGTACCAGCTTAAAAAAAGAAATAAGTACTGGGAGGTGATTTACTTGCCTAAAAATCCTTCAAGGCAGTGCCCCAGCATGGCCACGGTCCAATGACTGAAACTAGTAAAAGAATAAAAAATAGAAGACTTGTTGGTTGAATTGATTTTCTAATAGTTTGCTGTTGACCCCCAAAGACATAGTAAATTCCTGCTGGATTTGAACTGTGAACATTAACACAAAACTGTAAGACAGAAATTGTCTAGTCTTTTATGGTTACTGCTATTCCACCATTTGTATTGAGAGTAAATATTAATGAATCACATCCAGGAACTATATATAAAGATAGATGCTTCTGTTTCTTTTTTAGGTAAGAGAACTTGCTGCAGATGTATTAGAGAAATATTTTGACTGGAGCCCTAAATATCTGTCAAGTTCAAAGAAAAATCTTCCAGCCCACCTTCTAAGTGAAGCTCTTTGTTTGTGTAACAGTCCTCGGCATCCAGATTGTCTCAGTGGTAGTTTGCTTTGCAAGTTGGTCTTCTGCAAGTGAGTAATAATATACTGTCATCATCTTTTATTTACACGAGTGGTTGCTAATATTATAGTGAACCATACTGAATGATTTGGTTCTTTGATATTTAAGACTTTAATCCGACTTTGAATAGAACATTTCAGCCAAACTCTTACATGATTAATTAAGAAATAAAATAGCTTAATACTTACAGCATTAAACTATCATCTCATAGATCGAAAGTTCAAATTAACTTTTGTTGTGGGAAGACACTTACTATATTTGCTCATAAGTCACACTATTTCATGCTTAATTTTAACAGCAAAAAAACTGGAATGTGACTTATACACAGGGAAAAGTTAAAACTGTGAAGGGAAAAAATTTTGTTCCAAAATTTAACAGTACATTAGGGATGTGATTTATACATGAGAAAATATGGTAATTAATTTGTTCTTTATAGGTTGGTTTACTTCATCATCATCATCATCATCGTTTAACGTCCGCTTTCCATGCTAGCATGGGTTGGACGATTTGACTGAGGACTGGTGAAACCGGATGGCAACACCAGGCTCCAGTCTGATTTGGCAGAGTTTCTACAGCTGGATGCCCTTCCTAACGCCAACCACTCAGAGAGTGTAGTGGGTGCTTTTACGTGTCACCCGCACGAAAACGGCCACGCTCGAAATGGTGTCTTTTATGTGCCACCCGCACAAGCCAGTCCAGGGGCACTGGCAACGATCTCGCTCGAAAATCCTACAGGAGCCAGTCAGGCGGTACTGGCAACGGCCACGCTCAAAATGGTGCATCTCATGTGCCACCCGCACAAGAACCAGTCCAGGGGCACGAAAATGTTCTCTGTAGCAGACTGACAACTTATCTAGGAGGAAGTTTCATCACTCATCTAGTTTATGTGATAAACCCAGTAAATGTAAATCCTTTCTAATCCCTGATGGCTTTTTAAGGGTTAGTACTTAATTCTGCTTTCATGAGGATAAGCAGATGAATCTTCTCTGGATAAGAAACCATTCTTTTGAAGTAATAATGCCAGATGACCTGGAACCTATTCCCAACACCTAATTGAACTGAAATAGTATAGAATAAAGTGTTTTGAATGGATTTGATCATACACTCCATGAAGACCTAGCCCAACACCTTATCCACTCTGCACTTTCACTCCCTTCTTCATGTTGAGAACATAATAATACTAGTTCTAGATTAAAATAGCCATCCATATATCATACTTAATGCATATACACTGTTGCTAGGCCTGTTACTATAGTATTTGTCCTGAGATAACATCTTTTATAGACATGCTGTTTTAAAAACACAATAAATATTGGAGAGAGATAAAAATTTTAGTGTTTTGGGGGGTCTTTTCAGTGGCATGTACTCACAGCCAGCCACATGATCAGGCGAGAATCCATCACCTCCAATATAGGAAACAGTGAATGAAACATTCACTGATATTGTGATTAGCTTCCTGACTGAATAAAAATCCAGTATGTGCAACTGAGGTAGTATTGAATTAGAATAACCATCCATGTATCATACTTAATGTGTTCTTATATTGGATGTGGCTGACTGTGAGTATGTGCTACATCATCTGCCCTCCTTTTTAGTCACTAACCAATAGTCCTCTGTCTTCCAATGTATCACATTTCACTCCATCCACACTAATATTTTTTTACTTCCAGACACATTAGTCACTGTGTCATTATGTTTTCATTGCAGGGTTATAGCTGACCAGAAGAGATACTTCACAATCCATTCTGTTAGTCGTATGTACGAAGTTGAGGAGACAACACCCTCTGAATTGCCCAGTACTCTGTATTTCATGCGTTCCTTATTGAAACAGATAGAACTTGGACTCTCTGCTGCCACACAGAATCCTGTGGTTGCATCAAAAGAGAAATCTCTTCATGGTATTAACTTGCTTCTTTTTTTATTATGCTCTTTTATTCTTTTACTTGTTTCAGTCATTTGACTGCGGCCATGCTGGAGCACTGCCTTTAGTCGAATCAAATCGACCCCAGGACTTATTCTTTGTAAGCCTAGTACTTATTCTATCAGTCTCTTTTGCCGAACCGCTAAGTTACAGGGACCTAAACACACCAGCATCGGTTGTCAAGTGATGATGGGGGGACAAACACAGATACACAACATATACACACGCATACATACATCATCATCATCGTCATCATCGTTTAACGTCCGCTTTCCATGCTAGCATGGGTTGGACGATTTGACTGAGGACTGGTGAAACCGGATGGCAACACCAGGCTCCAGTCTGATTTGGCAGAGTTT
>NC_068984.1:132243506-132248921 GCF_001194135.2 Octopus bimaculoides | reverse complement strand
TATATATACATATATATGATGGGCTTCTTTCAGTTTTCGTCTACCAAATCCACTCACAAGGCTTTGGTCGGCCCGAGGCTATAGTAGGAGACACTTGCCCAAGGTGCCACGCAGTGGGACTGAACCCGGAACCATGTGGTTGGTAAGCAAGCTACTTACCACACAGCCGTCTTCTATTTACTAATATTAATGGCTAAATGTTTTGTTTTTTTTTCTGATAATGATAAGGTACAGGTATGAATGTGTAGTTAAGAAGCTTGCTTCTCAACTGTGTGGATTTGGTAGATGAAAACTGGAAGAACCTGTCGTGTGTGTATGTGCACTGTTGTCTTGAGATCATGTGATGGTTGTAGAAGAGCAGCATCATCATACAAATGAGAGTTTTTGTTTCTTTCAATGAAAAACATGTCTAGCCATGGTGAAATATTACCTTATTTGGAAACGGGTAAGAGTTGGTGACAGCAAGGGCATCCAGCTGTAGAAAATTTGCCTCAGCAAATTCTTTCTGAACTATGCAGGCATGGAAAATGGATGTTAAATAATGATGACGATGATGATAATAATTATCATCATCATCATTTAATGCCTGTTTTCCATGTTGGCAAACTGGAGAGCTGCATCAGGTTCCAGTTGAGCGTTTTAGCTTGGTTTCTATGACTGGATGCCCTTCCTAATGCCAACCATTTTTTCATGGCACTGGCACAGGAGCTCTTTATGTGGCACCAGCATGGGTGCTTTTTATGTGGCACCAGCACAGGTACTTTCCATGCAGCACTGGCACAAATGTATTTTACATGGCACTGGCACAGGTGCTTTTTATGTGGCACCAACATAGGTGCTTTTTATGTGACATTGGCACAGGTTGATCATGACAATTCGTTCATTGTTATTGTTTTATTTCTTCCATTGTCTTTTAGGTCTCATTTGCTGTATCGAAGAATGTCTGCCCTACTGCATCGAATCTGTTGAAGATAACGAGGTCATTGCATGGCAATCAGTCCTAGAATATATCATCAATTTAGCCATCCGCATCATTAATGTCGTCATGTGCATATTATCAGGTGGACAAGATTCTAGTGAGTTACTTTTACCTTATTCTTTTACTTGTTTCAGTCATTTGACTGCGGCCATGCTGGAGTACTGCCTTCAGTGGAGCAAATCGACCCCAGGACTTATTCTGTCAGTCTCTTTTGCCGAACCACTAAGTTATGGCGACGTAAACACACCTATTTTTGTCTCTCATAATTTAAACTCACAAAAATAATAATCTAATTTTCTATCTCATTCCAGCTGCATGCCCTTCCTTTGCTGACATAGCTGTGGCTCTGGAGAATGTCATTTGTGACAGCCAAGCCACTTACCAAGCGTCTGTGGTTCTATCAAACGAATACCAGTTTCTTCTTTCCTGGTGCTGGATCAACCTCAAGGTAGGTTAACATTCGCCACCAAATTGATCAACCTTCCAAACCATCTTCATTGCACACTTTTCTTCAGATTTTCAGAATTGTTAGGGTATCAGAAAAAAAAAAATATCTACTTAATTAACCCCTTCACTTCTTTACCTCACCTCTATGTTTTTTTATCTTTTTACAGGAAAGTTCTTCTCTCTTAGGCCAAATTGTAAATTTGGTGAACAAGAATCAAAAGAGGAGCACTACCGTCACCAAAAACCTTACCCTATCCTTCGAGGTGTATCAGAAAATTAGCAACACTTTTGTTAAAGTCCTCACCCAGTGTAGGCATCGGGTTGGTACACCTTTCTGAACATTTCACAGCCTTCACCTAAATATAGCCACCAGGTCTTTAAAACTATTGTATCTTATTAACCGTCTCTGTTTCAATAGTTATCACAGCACTGTAACCACTATGGTATGCCTGCACAGGTGATGAGGTCAGGTCACAGATAGAAAAAGTAAGTGAAGGCGGCGAACTGGCAGAAACGTTAGCATGCTGGGCGAAATGCTTAGGTGGTATTTCGTCTGCCATTACGTTCTGAGTTCAAATTCCGCTGAGGTCAACTTTGCCTTTCATCCTTTCAGGGTCGATAAATTAAGTACCAGTTACGCACTAGGATCGATCCCTTACTTGTTTCTAAGCAAGATAATATTTCCCCAAGGCCAGATAGGTTTTTGCAAAATATTGAAAATGAAGGACATTCATTCACATCCATCATCAGATGTCAAGACAAGGGGACTCACACACACATACACACACGATGGGTTTCTTTCAGTTTCTTCAAAATAAATCCACTCACAAGGCTTTGGTTGTCCCAGGGCTATAGTAGAAGGCACTTGCTGAAGGTGCCATGCCCTAGGACTGAACCAGAAACCTTGTGGTTGAGAAGCAAATTTCTTAACCACATAGCCATCCTTGGAGTCTAAAGCTTTCAGCCCTGTATCACACATATAATATAATTAACTTATAGGCACAGACGTGGCTGTGTGGTAAGAAGTTTGCCTCCCAACCACATGGTTCTGGGTTCAGTCCTACTGTGTGGCACCTTGGGAAAGTGTCTTCTACTATAGCCTCAGGCCAACCAAATCCTGATGAGTGGATTTGGTAGGTGGAAACTGAAAGAAGCCTGTCATATATATAAATGTGTGTGTGTGTATATCTGCCTGTGTCCCACCTCCACTGCTTGACAGCTGGTGTTGGTGTGTTTATGTCCTTGTAACTTTGCAGTTTGGCAAAAGAATTGATAGACTAAGTACCAGGCTTAAAAGAAAAGTACTGGGGTCAATACATTTGAGTATATATTCCTCAAGGTGGTGCCCCAGTATGGCCACAGTCTAATGACTGAATTAATTAAAAGAGAAAGGATAAAAGATATTGTATAGACAGCTCAGATGCACACACACACACACACACACACACACACACACACACACACACATGCACATACACACACATGCACCACAATCCCAATATCATTTAAAAACACCTTTATATCATGGTTAAATCTGAATACATTGCTTTCTATTGCAGGGTGCCATTGAGAACTGCCGTTCAGGTTTTATAGATTTCTGTATGACATTGCTTTCTACTAAACACAGTGCCAGTTCTATTCCTGAAAAAGTTCTGGTCCAAGTGAGTTCTCATTCTTTTATTTCATTTTACTTTCATTTTTGTCATCATCATCATCATTTAACGTCCATTTTCCATGCTGGTGTGGGATGGACAGTTTGACTGAGGACTGGCAAGCCAGGAGGCTGCACCAGGCTCCAATCTGATCTGGCAAGGTTTCTACAGTTGGATGCCCTTCGCTCTGAATCTCCCTGACAACCACTCCGAGAGTGTAGTGGGTGCTTTTTATGTGCCACCTGCATGGGTGCCAGTCAGGCAACTTTGGCATTGACCATGCTTGAATGGTGCTTTTTATGTGCCACCGACACAGGTGCCAGTCAGGCAGCAATGGCATCAGTCACGGCTATGATTTCACTTGACTTAACAATATTTTCATTTAATTATGTTTGCATAGATAGGATGGTTTTAGTAAATTAAGACAGTTTCATGTTGTTGGATGGTCTATATAATACTTACTAATGAAGTAGAAGTGGTCGTATGATCATGTGATGGTAGAAGATGTCAGTGTATTTGTTTTAACATTTTAGCCCAAGGAAGAGTTAGTACCTAAGATCCCTGTAGTCAAGCTGTCATGATTAACAGAGTTATGATCAGTTTGAACTTTAGTGATTGGAATAATATTGGAAGGGTCACAACATTTTGTCACAGCTGTTTTGGTCCTGCCTATTTGGCATTCCTGATTCAATGCTGACTTTTTTGACATCAGACAGTTTTATGTTTCTCTCATTCTCTCTCTCTTTCTCTCTGTAATGGTGGTTGATGATATCATGAAATAGTTACCATAGTAATACTGATATCCGATGATATATTGACTAACCCTTTTGATACCAACCCTGCTGAAACCGCCTCTGGCTCTGTAGTACAAATGTCTTGTTTTCATAAGTGCTTGAATTAAAATCTTCCACCAAACCTTAGTCACAATTCTTGTTCTTAACACCAGCTTAATGGTAACTAAGATATTTTACTAAATTCTTTGTTATATTTAAAATTAACTGAAAGAAACACAGAGCATCTCAAAATAAATACAGTAACAAAAGGGTTAAAAGAATAACATTGAATAAGTCATAAATTCTGACATATGAAAGTTTAGTTTAACTTAAAATCAGGACATCTTGTGAGGAACTATTCTTTTAATACAATTATTAACTGTGTTCTGTCTTTTTGTCTGCTCCTCTCTCTCTCTCTCTCTTTCTCTCACTCACTCCTCTCAGATTCACACAAACTTTGTTCTTTTTTCTCTCCCTTCTCTTCTGTCTCTTTGTACACATATTTCCACATATAAGCATACCTATCTCTTTCTATAATTTTACATTTCTTTTTCTAGATCCTAAAGAGTTTAAACAGTGGTGAACTGGATGTATCGATAACCCGTCGGTCAGCAGGCCTCCCCATCATTGTTCAGTGTATCTGCATTAGTGAAAGGAAAACTAAAAATGTAAGATTTTTCCTGTCATTTATTTCACTTTATCAAATTTCTCTAAAGTAACACACCTGCATTAGTGGTCCCTGCTTGTCTGAAGAAGCTAACTGTTTCCCCATTCAATGTGCTTTACTAGTGTAGTAGTTCTCAAACTGACAAATACCAGACCCCCAACAAAATATCAGTGATACTTATGTTTATTTATATGTTACACTTCTGCTTTATTAGTAGCTAGCTTAAAAGCTGCACTCTGTATGGACTTTTCAGCTAGGTCATGTAGAGGGCTAATTGAACCTGCATCCCAAAACTAAAGAGAGCAATAATAATAAAGCATTTTTCGGTCTCCTAACAATATGGTATTACTTTAAATTCAGTTTAAATGACAGTCTTGTAAGTTCACAAATTTTTGGAGATTTTTAAAATTTGAATTTTCAACTGTCAGAATATAATAAATCCTCATCCAGACCTGATCCCAATGCTGGATGTTCAAGTACCAACTGAAGGGCAGATTTTCAATCCTGGGATCATCCTGATTCCAAAAAGGTATAATATGTCCATGTAGAGCAAACGTAGACTGAAGTAGAAGGGTTCTGGACAGATGGGCAGACAAAATTTTGCATTTATTATTATAAACTGACAAAATACAGTTTGCATCCATATAATTCTTTCTTCAGACAAGTTTACAAAACTGTATGTACAATACATATTATTTAACTGAAAGTAAAATGCATACAGTAATAAAGCCTATAATAACATTAGTTATATTTATTGACACGGTGCAGGCATGGGTGTGTGGTTAAGAAGCTCATTTTGCAACCACATGGTTTGGGGTTCAGTTTCAACTGCATGGTACCTTGGGAAAGTATTTTCTACCATAGTCCCCCACCCCCGGCCTACCAATGCATTGTGGG
>NC_068984.1:132228480-132243383 GCF_001194135.2 Octopus bimaculoides | reverse complement strand
GCTGTTGGTTTGTTTACATCCCTATAACCTAGCAATTCAGCAAAATAGACCAATAAAATAATTACCAGACTTAAAATAAGTACTAGGGTTGGTTTGTTCAGCTAAACCAGGGTAGTGTCCCAGCAGGGGCACAGTCCAGAGACTGAAACAAGTGAAAGATAAAAAAATAAAGATCATTGATTCTGGGGTGTGCGTTTGTCAAGTCAAGGTATGGACCACTTTCCATTTTCAGACAACTTTATGTATTTCATTTTTATATATTCTAAAGCAGAAATACCTTTTCATACAAATATGTTGAGTCAAATGGAAGAATATTTTGTATTAAACATAGAAATTTGTTTGCCCTCTTTTAAATCCTCATAATTACCCCTATAAGAAACATTGTGTTGTATGAGAGTATCTTTGTTTCTATTTCCTCTACAATTTTTCTTATCTACTCAGTTCTCCTCAAACATCAGTATTTGCCATTCCTTTCTTGCAGGGACACCTCATGACATACTCTATGAAGTCTCTGTTTGCCACAGCATCTCAGCCAGTGCCAGTTGCATCAACATGTGAGAAGCGGGACCTGAACCAGGTTCATGCTTTGAACATCCTCAAAGTTCTGTTTGGAGACAATAACCTTAACACTGGACTTCTTGCACACATCAGTGAAGCTGTCAAGTTGGTCATTGCTGGTTTTGAATCCCCTTCCTGGGCCATACGGAATGCTTCAACTCAGTTGTTCAGTAAGTGGCTTCATCTGTTTGTTTCAGTTCTGTTACTAAATTCCCTGTGTATTTGCAGACAGCTTGTTTGCGCAAGTGCTGCCAATTGAAAGTTCCATGTTAGTGTGTGGTAAGAATCTGGCTTCCCAACCACTTGGCCTCAGGTTCAGTCCCACTGTGGCACCTTGGGCTAGTGTCTTCTAGTATAGCCTCAAGCCAATCAGTCATTTGTGTGTGTGTATGTGTGTGTGTGTGTATGTGTTTGTGTGTGTCTTTGTGTCTGTGTTTGTTCCCCACCACTGCTTGACAACTGGTGCTAGTGTGTTTACATCTCTGTAACTTAGTGGTTCAGCGAAAGAGCCTGATAGATTAAGTACCAGGTTTAAAAAAAAAGTACTGGGGCCAATTCATTCAACTAAGATTCTTCAAGGCTGTGCCCCAGCATGACCACAGTCTAATGACCGAAACACATAAAAGTAAAAGTAAATAATAGATACCAGTAGGTTTCTGGGTTCATCAGGAGTGAATGCACACTGTTTTAGGACCTTCATATTACTGGCTCTACAGCAGACTGGCCCCTTTCATTGATGTGAAGCCACTGGATCAACCGACTAGTATTTACCCCTCAACATTTTATAAACCTTTCTCTTCAAAAGTTTTCTTACTGGTCTTCTCGTTTGCAGTTGCCATTGTCTCTTCTGGTGAAGAGGCATCTTGACTTAAGGATTTTTGCTTAGTAGGGGCTTCAGCTGGAGCATTTATCAATCCACTGTGTTTTAATGACTGGGATGATTTGCTTCGTGTTTGACTGATGACCTACATTGCTTTGATTTATTCTTACACTTCTTGCCTATTGACCTTACTGATGTTTTTTTTTTTATGCATGGCTTTGTGGTTAGGTTATTCAGCTCATGATCATAAGGTCATGAGTTCAATTCCCAGTAGCATGTTGTGTCCTTGGACAAGACACATTATTTTGCTTTGCTCCAGGCTACTCAGTTGGCAAGGTGGCATGTAAAAAAGCACCCACTACACTCTTGGAGTGGTTGGCATTAGGAAGGGCATCTAGCTGTAGAAACCTTGCCAGATCAGATTGGAGCCTGATGCAACCTCCTGGCTTGCCAGTCCCCAGTCGGACCATCCAACCCATGCCAGCATAGAAAATGGACGTTAAACGATGATGATGATGACCTGCATTTCAAAGGGCCAGCCTTGTCACATTCTGTGTCACACTGAATCTCCCCGAGAACTACTTTAAGGGCATGTGTGTCTGTGGAGCACTCAACCACTTGTATACTGGAACCCTTGTCGTCATAACCGATGGAGTGCCAGTTTTCATGTCTAACACTTCAGCTGCCATTGTTGTTTGCTAATCACCCAGCCTTTACACCTTCCTGCTTTATTTCGGTCCCATACTGCACATTAGTTTGGTCCTTGGATGATTCTAGTAGCATATCAGTTTCCTAAGAAAAGGGGTTTGCTGGCTCCTTGCCCCAACTCTTCTTCTTTTCTGGAGAAAGGGATATTGTGAATGGCCATCCACAGCCCTTCTTATAGTGCAACATAACCAGTTCTAAGAACAAGAGAGAGAAAGAGACAAACACTGAGACAGACATACAGAGAGAAAGAATTGATGTCATCATTGTCGTCGTCATCATCATCATCAATAACATCATCAACATCATTACTGTCATCATCATTATCAAATTTGATTTTTTTCCCATGTCAGTTAAAGTTTTATGAGTATATATTATTGCCAATGTGTTCTTTTTTTTTCCTAAAAAAATGAAGGACCCTTCATACTAGAAAATCTCTACTAATTAAGCTTTAAGAATCTGACTATTTGTCAAAATTTGTTTCTGTTATATGGACTGTTAGATTTGTTTGTTGTTCGTCTGAAGTCCCATATTTCAATATAGTTCGTCTGAGGTCCCTGTTTCGTTGTTGTTTTGTGTGACTGTCGAGGTTGAATGTTATTGGGATATATATGGTGAGGAAGACATTCTTGTTTCTTGATAATTAACATTAGGTGAGTGAGTTCTTTGTTTATAGTTAATAAACAAATAAATGTGATAACTAAGTTGTACAACTCGTTGTGTTTTCTCTGCGAGTCCCCCGAGAGGAATACAACAGTTTCCTTATGATTGCATCTCATTTGTTAATTGAATGTTTCACAAAGATTCTAATGATGCTTTTCTCTCTTGTTTCCAGGTACGTTAATGACGAGAATGTTTGGTCAGAAAAAAATTAAAGATGGATGTGTCTTAAATACAATGTCACTTGAAGAATTGGCTGTTCACTTCCCAGATCTTCTGCCATTCCTTCTGTCAAAATTGTCTCAGTCAAAGAATGTTCAGAAAACCATCCATATTCAGCCATCTTTGTTTCCTGTTTTGACGCTCCTCTCCAATGTAGGGGCCAGTGAAAAGATCAAGGATGACACTGTGAAGTAAGTTGCAAATTAGAACTTACTTTCTGGGGGTTAAAGGACGAGTTACATTTAACTTTTTAGCATTCAGATTATTCTATCAAATATACTCTTTACTCTTTTACTCTTTTCAGTCATTTGACTGTGGCCATGCTGGAGCACCGCCTTTAGTCGAGCAAATCGACCCCAGGACTTATTCTTTTCGAAGCCTAGTACTTATTCTATCGGTCTCTTTTGCCAAACCGCTAAGTTACGGGGACGTAAACACACCAGCATCGGTTGTCAAGCGATGTTGGGGGGACAAATACAGGCACACAAACATATGCACACACACACATACATAAATATACATATATATAAATATATACGACGAGCTTCTTTCAGTTTCCGTCTACCAAATCCACTCACAAAGCTTTGGTCGGCCCGAGGCTATAGTAGAAGACACTTGCCCAAGGTGCCACACAGTGAGACTGAACCCGGAACCATGTGGTTGGTAAGCAAGCTACTTACCACACAGCCACTCCTGCGCCTATAATGCATATTTACTGACATTGAATATCCATTTTCCATACTGGCATGAGTTAGATGGCTTGGCAGGAACTGGCAAAGCCAAGGGCCACACCAGCATCCATAGTCTGTTTTGGCTTGATTTCTACAGACGGATGCCCTTCCTAATGTCAACCACTTTACAGAGTGTACTGGGTGCTTTTTACATTAGCACTATCACCAGTGTTTTTATGTGGCACCAGCACCATTGCTTTATATGTGGCACCATCACCAGTACTTTTTATGTGGCACCAGCACCAGTGCTTTTTACATGGCACCAGCACCAACACCAGTGTTCTCTTTTGTGTGGCACTTTGGTTGTAGGATAGGTTTTTTTGAATTACAAGATTTCACTAACATGATTGTTTATTTTTAGAATGACATTGTCTCGTTATGTTCTTAGTTCATTTCCTGATCAGCATTTCTGTTAATCCATCTCCTATTTTTTGTTCCAGCCTATGTGACCAGTTCAGCATGCTGATTGAGCCACTTATTGAGAGCCGAGTCTATCAGATGCGAGAGCTTGCTGCTAGTGCAATGGTTGCAGTAACTGCACCATCTCAAAGGCACAATAAAATCATCATGCTCTTGCACCAGATACCCAATATTCAGGATCAGCACAATAAAGTCCATGGAATATTCATATTTGTAGAGAAACTCCTACAAGCTCAAAGTTGGAAGTAAGCATTGGTTGAATCATTCTAAAAAAGCCTTTAACTTGTGACCCTGTCATTTAAACCCTGGTCAGCCCTAATTAAGCAGACCTGTTATCAAAGGTATTCCAGTTGTGACCATCTTGTTAGAAATAGTTTATATAGGGAATATATTAAATTTAATCTGAGGGAGATTTGGCTGTTATTTCTACTAGGTCAAACAACCATGTTGAAGCCCCTGAGAGATGATGAATCACTTGAGTCTGTAAGTTCTTCATCTTCAATATAGGATTTCTCTTCCCTTTTACTAGATAAATATATGTTGCTGTTTAGCCCCAGGTAAGTCCTGATCCAACAGAGCTATGTTCAAAGACATTCCAGCCATGATCAACCACCCTTTATTTAGACTTAGGGTATTTCATACTGCTTTATCCAATATATATCCTTGCATTTTAAAAGGTAGTATGATGTTGTTCGAGGAACATTTGGCTGCTGTTTCTATGAGGTCAAGTCGCCATGTAGTGGTTTGTTTTGTTTTGCCCACAAATCAATAGTTATCCAGTAGATCTATGACCAAACTTATCTCACCCATGAGTAACTAGTCTTCCATTCAGCCATGATGGATCTGCCACCAGTTTCAGTAATAAACATTCACTTGTTTGACCAACTGAATATAAGTGGCTGAAAATTCCAAACACATGTGTTTCCTTAATGCGAGTTTCATGATTTCTATCTAGACTGGACTGTTGAATTGCCAGTTCAGTCCATCTGACAGGCTTCTTCACAGTTTCTGTCCGCTGAATTTCACAAGACTTGGGTAATAAACATATATGAAAAAATAGGTAATAGCTGTATATTCCATATTTCAGGAGTTACAAGTCATTTATATTTATGTACCAATTTCTAAGTTAAGTATAGTATTCGTGATTATACTGCAAAATAATGGTTACAAAAATATATATACTCTTTTACTCTTTTACTTGTTTCAGTCATTTGACTGTGGCCATGCTGGAGCACCGCCTTTAGTCAAGCAAATCAACCCCAGGACTTATTCTTTGTAAGCCTAGTACTTATTCTATCAGTCTCTTTTGCTCAACCGCTAAGTTACCTGGATGTAAACACACCAGCATCGGTTGTCAAGCGATGTTGGGGGGACAAACACACACACACAAACACACACACACACACACACACACACACACACACACATATATACATATATATACGATGGGCTTCTTTCAGTTTCCGTCTACTAAATCCACTCACAAGGCTTTTGTCGGCCTGAGGCTATAGTAGAACACACTTGCTCAAGGTGCCTTGCAGTGGGACTGAACCCGGAACCATGTGGTTGGTAAGCGAGCTACTTACCACACAGCCACTCTTATGATTGGGAAATTGTTTGTGAGATGAAAAAAATCTTGTTTCGTGGAATTAAGATATTTTAAATTGTTACTTTTGTATTTGTTTCATTATACTTTCAGCAAAGATGATTTGAAGAGTATTTTACAGAAGCTGATTAACTTAGCTTTTCCACAAGATTTTCCTCTGGATCCACCATCATGTGGATTAATACAAGCTAGATTAATTCAAATAATCAAGAATACAGTGTTGGCAACACCTGGTATCGACTTTCTGGGTGACAACTGGAGTCAACTTTGCACCCATCTGTGGCAACAAATTGAATCAACCACCAAGAATAGTCCTACTGTAAGTCTTCGCTTTTTTTCTTCATGGCTTATTCAGGATAGAAGCATCAAGGCATATGAGGTAGGGGGCAGGGAAAGCAACCATAACTCACGGAATCCTGTAGGAGAGCTAGTCTGAAGACTTGCAATAGAATGGTCCCTACTAAAGGAACCTAATTTCAGTCACTACTTTACACCTCATGCCTGAAATCCCTACATCACAGGACGAAGGCAAACCTCAGTAAAATCTGCTTAAAAACGTAAGAGTGTAACGTGTTTTAAACATTGACATTTCAAAAGATATTGGCCAATGCCAGGGCTGTATAACCAGTCCATTTAAGAGTACCCTTCAACCATTGGACAATAAACTATGCTTGCGAAGACCTGTTGAGTTAAGTGAAATCGTTGTGGCCAATAACAGTACTGCCTGATTGGCACCCATGCCAGTGGAACATTAAAAGCACCATTCAAGTATGATTGTTGCCAGGGCCACTGACTGGCTCCCATGCCGGTGGCACATAAAAGTACCATTCAAGCGTGACCATTGCCAGCATCTCCTGACTGACTCCTGAGCTGGTGGAATGTAAAAAACACCATTTGAGCATGGTTATTGCCAGTGCCTCTGGACTGGCTCCTATGTAGGTGGCACATAAAAAGCACCATTTGAGCATGGCCGATGCCAGTACTGCCTGATTGGCCCTCATGCCAGTGGCACATAAAAGCACCCACTACACTCTGGGAGTGGTTGGCTTTATGAAGGGCATCCAGCTGTAGAAACATTGCCAGGTCAGACTGGGGCTTGGTGCAGCCTTTTGGCTCACCAGCTCTCAGCCAAAACGTCCAACCCATGCCAGCATGGAAAGCTGACGTTAAATGACGACGATGATGATGTTAGCTTAAAAATTCTTAGTGATGTAAAATCTAAAATGTGTTTAACATTTGCATGTTATTTATAAGCAGAAATCATTAGAGACAAACTTGATTCTGTTTCTGTTTTCTTTATATAGATTGGTTTCTCAAGCATGTTATCTGAGCATGCTGAACTGCTGTTTCATTGTACAACTGCAAGCTATGTCGCCGGAGAAGCTGACAGTCTTAAGCCAGTTGTTGACTTGCTCCTCACTTCAAAATGTTATGAAGTACAAGAACGGTGCTGCCAGACCTTACACCAATACCTGCAGTCCAAAAAACTCCCTGTAACATTCTGGGAAAGTGTAATGGTATGTATATGTTTTATTTGTGTTGTTGTTGTTTAGTCCCAGGTCAGCCCTGGTTGAACAAACCTATTATCAGAGACATTCCAGTCATGACCTTATGGACTTTTATTCAGCCATAATGTATCTAGAATTACACAATTCAATGTGTTCACTTTTTTCTTTAAAACAGTAGTATGGTTTGTGAGAGTGTGGAGGCACAATGGCCCAGTGGTTTCGATTCCCAGACCGGGCGTTGTGAGTCTTTATTGAGCGAAAACACCTAAAGCTCCACGAGGCTCCGACAGGAGATGGTGGCAAACCCTGCTGTACTCTTCCACCACAACTTTCTCTCACTCTTACTTCCTGTTTCTGTTGTGCCTGTAATTCAAGGGGTCAGCCTTGTCACACTGTGTCACGCTGAATACCCTCGAGAACTACGTTAAAGGTGCACATGTCTGTGGAGTGCTCAGCCACTTGCACGTTAATTTCACGAGCAGGCTGTTCCGTTGATCGGATCAACTGGAACCCTCGACGTCGTAAGCGACGGAGTGCCAACAATGGTTTGAGAGAGCTTTAACTACTATTCCTAGCACTTCAAACAACCACATAGAAACTATCTTTTTCTTTGATGGAAATATTGCATCATATTAACTGGGATGTCATAAGTCACTATGGAATATCATTTATATTACTGACAAAAAGAACTGTATATCAAAAAGAGTGTACATAGGAGCAGTCGATCACCTAGCAAGAAGTAAACTTTAATCTGAAAATTCTAATTTTTTGCAAATTTTCTGAGTCTATGAATTTTTCCAAGAAAAATTCTCCGAAGGAGAAGGATCTTTTCTTTAGTAATCATGGTTGTTGTTTCAGAATCTGGAATTTCTTGTACCATTAGTGTATGAAGTTATTCTCTTGAAGATATTCTAAACTCATTCAATTCTACTGTTTTCTCAATTTCCATTTGTGACAAAGATGAGGAGTTCTCACTGTATCTCAACCTGTATGTGTATATGTTGGTTGTATCATCTCTTAAAAGTGTTTGGAGTGAGTCCCATATAATCTGGTTAATATTATCTGTAGATATAAGGTGGCAAGCTGGCAGAATCATTTGCATATCATGTAAAATGCTTAGTGGTATTTCATCCATGTTTATGTTCTGAGTTCAAATTCCATCAAGGCTGACTTTACCTTTGATCTATTTAGGGTCGATAAAATAAGTACCCATTGAGTTCTAGTCTAGGGTCAATGCAGCCAACTTACTCCTCCCATGAACTTGCTGGTCTTGTGCCAGAGACCGAAACGAATATCATCTGTAGATGTTATACATGCACTGTGTATCATTTCCTTAGAGACACAAGCCTCTAAGTGGAGATTTCTGAACTTACAAGTTGGGCTTTGGGATAGAGGCTGATTAGGTGTGTGTTTTAAATTTTGGTATGAGATGTGGGAAGCAGTGTTGTTTAGACATGAGTAACTTACATTAACATTATTGGTGTTGAAATATTTGTGATATTTACATGCAGTTGAAAATATGTACATGTGTGTTTGTGCATATTCAAATATAAAATATACTCCCTAAACTATTACATTAAACACTATTTCTGTCTATTACACAGGAGCAGTTTATTAGTCTGCAGTTAAATGTCAGTCGATACAGTCCAATACAAATCACGGTGCTTGACTTATTCAATGCCGTCTATCTGAAATGGTCTGACCACTTTGACAATTACACCCACCTGCATTTAAGGACTGAAGACATTAACATCATACTCAACCAGCTGCGTGAGGAGTTGCTCTCTGTTGGTATTGGTACGGCACTTCAGTCAACAATCCTGCCAGCTCTGAGTATCTGCACTAAACTGATCTCCACTTCACCCTCCACCACAAAGTAAGTAAACTAATTAATTAATATGTTTATAGTGATTGTTGTTGTTGTTGTTGTTGTTTGTCCTCTGACTTGCCATAACAGGCTTGTGAATTATGGTGTTTCAGTCACAATCGTTCTGTCTGTTGTTCAGATATGGTGTATGTAGGACTACTCTATTCAGTGTGTCCATTTTTACATCAGTGAATTTGCTTTTTGCTGATGTTTGTCCATCCATACCCTACCTCTCTTCTCAACCCATCTTCCAGACACCTTCCTGACTCCCTCGCCCATGCTTGTTATTGCTGTATTCCTCTCCCCTTTCTCCCTCCTGTACCTGCCTGCACACAATATGTCCCTGTTGTATCCCTTCCTTACAATATATCCTCCTAATGCCCCCTCCCTCTACCTGTGCCCACACAATATATTCCACCACCACCACCACCAGTCCCACTCTCCCTTTGTAGTTTTGTGAACTCACCCACCCATACACCCTCTCCAATTTCCCATCCACTTCACTATATTCACCTTCCTGTAACTTGGGTGTATGGCCCCTTCCTCATCCCCATCACACCTTCACTGTCTTTCTATCCCCTATCTCTCTCTCTTTCCATCTGAGGGAGCCATGTTTCTTTCCTAATACAAGACACCTTTATCTGACCCTCAATGCTATTCCCCACTCAAATGAGGGTATCTTGCCCTGTGCAAGTTACTCAGTGACTTTACCGCTGCTGGTGCTATGTAAAAAACACCCTGCACACTCTGTTAAATGATTGGCATTTTTATTTTCACGAGGAGTTCCACTACACATTTCATTATTGTATTTGGTTTGCAAGATATTTGAAGGCGGCGAGCTGGCAGAAACATTAGCACACCAGGCGAAATGCTTAGTGGTATTTCGTCAGCCATTACGTTCTAAGTTCAAATTCCGTCGAGGGCGACTTTGCCTTTCATCCTTTCAGGGTTGATAAATTAAGTACCAATTACGCACTGGAGTCGATGTAATCGACTTAATCCCTTTGTCTGTCCTTGTTTGTCCCCTCTATGTCCCCTTGTGGGCAATAAAGAAATAAGATATTTGATATAAGCCCATGTGTTGAAACAAATTTTGCTGTAATCTTGGGTGGGTCATTATACCAATAATAAACACATGCATTTTTATTATTACTAGTCAATCAATTGTCACTTAATCAGTCAGGTTTATCAAAGTCCTTTTGCCCTCATTCAGACCCTCTTCAGTGACATCCCTCTCTACTCCATGTCTGTTCAGGTCTCTCTTCCTGTCTTCTCCACTACACATCTTGTTAAAAAAACCTGAAATCAGTAGTGTGTTTGAGCTTATGCCACTGGGAATATAAGACCAGCATCTTGACATCACAACTACTACATATCTGTTCTATTATATTTCATAAATGAAAAGTAAATGGAAATTTACTTCTTTCTTGTTTCTGACCCCTTTTTCTGATTTTCTTTTTTTAATGTTCCAGGTTTGAAGAGCTCTACCTCATGTGGTCTAGTTATCTGTTCCAACAATTGGGAAATGTTGATAGTAATCTACGCATGGCACTCAGCCAGTCCTTAGCCATTGCTGGTAATGCTGTACTCTCCACAATTAACCTCTTGGCCAAAAGTATATCCCCAGTATCTCAAAAAGAAATTTCATACAAGTAAGTAATTAAATTTCTATTCACTTGCTTGTTAAACTTTCAAAGATAGCAAGTTACATTAAGAGTAAACCTAGAGGCCTATATCTGTAGCATTATGAAGCTGTCCACTTAATGTTTACCTAGTATATCTGTTCAGTCAACATTTATAGACTATGTGTGAAAGCGCGTGGTTTAGTGGCTAGGGATATTCAGCACACGGTTGTAAGGTCGTCAGTTTGATTCCTAGCTGCGTGTTGTGTCCTTGAGCAAGACACTTTATTTTACGTTGCTCCAGTCCACTCATCATCATCATCATCATCATTTAACATCCGCTTTCCATGCTAGCATGGGTTGGACGGTTTGACTGGGGACTGGTGAACCAGATGGCTACACCAGGCTCCAATCTGATTTGGCAGAGTTTCTACGGCTGGATGCTCTTCCTAACGCCAACCACTCCGAGAGTGTAGTGGGTGCTTTTACGTGCCACCGACACGAGGGCCAGTCAGGCGGTACTGGCAACGGCCACGCTCAAATGGTGTTTTTTACGTGCCACCTGCACAGGAGTCAGTCCAATGTTTTGTTCACATGCCACCGGCACAAGTGCCAGTAAGGCGAAGCTGGAAACAATTGCACTCAGATGGTGCCTTTTACGTGCCATCGGCACGGAAGCGAGACCGCTGCTCTGGCAATGATCCCACTCAGATGGTGCTGTTAGCGCTCCACTGGCACAGGTGCCAGTCATCAAATTTGGTTCAGTTTCGATCTCACTTGCCCCAACAGGTCTTCGCAAGCTGAGTTTAGTGTCCAATGAAGGAAGGTTGGCAGTGGGTGCCAGTCATCGAATTTGGTTCAATTTCGATAGCTGGCAAAAATGAGTTGTACCTGTAATTCAAAGGGCCCTGTCTTCTCACATGCTGCATCACACTGAATCTCCCTGGGAACTACATTAAGGGTACACACATCTGTGGAGTGCTTTAGCTTTGTTACTATGGCAACAGTCCAGATATTTATTGATCAGACCTTGTATCTGTTGTTATTTAGTCACAGTTCACTTCTAACTGAGCAGCCCCATATAAATATACAACCTCATCTTGGGACATCTCGTAAATTCACTCTGTTATATCCTATTCGTCCATCAGTTTGGAGCATTCCCTCAAGCCAGTAGGTGTCCCACCATTTGGGGGCTACAACCCAGGCAAGTGTGAGTGCTACCACAAAACCCTTCTGTATCATTCTTATCAATGCAGTATTTGTTACACTTCAATAAATTCCTTCAATCATCCAAATATATTTTTTTTACTCCTTCCAGAATCTTCCACACAGCTTTGTATTTACTACAAGATGACATCAACGAAGTGAGAAACTGGGCTGCACATTTTGTCCATTCTTTACCCCTTTTATCTTCACTAAAACAGGTAAGTTAACATCAAAATGTTCTCAGTTTGACTTTACTTCTCACAATATCACCTATTTGACCTTATTAAACTGAAGTCACTATTCATGACCTCTTAGGGCATATACATTAGGCATATGTCCCCATGGCCAGACAGAATATTGGAAATGAATGATGAAATGACACTACTTTTATGTCAGAGACCCCCATTTACAACTGTCATGCGATTGCAAAGCAAGGAAGCACAAACACACACACGTGCATTGTTGGCACTCCGTCGCTTACGACGTCGAGGGTTCCAGTTGATCCGATCAACGGAACAGCCTGCTCGTGAAATTAACGTGCAAGTGGCTGAGCACTCCACAGACACATGTACCCTTAACGTAGTTCTCGGGGATATTCAGCGTGACACAGTGTGACAAGGCTGACCCTTTGAATTACAGGCACAACAGAAACAGAAAGTAAGAGTGAGAGAAAGTTGTGGTGGAAGAGTACAGCAGGGTTCGCCACCATCCCCTGCCGGAGCCTCGTGGAGCTTTAGGTGTTTTCGCTCAATAAACACTCACAACGCCCAGTATGGGAATCGAAACCGCGATCCTATGACCACGAGTCCGCTGCCCTAACTACTGGGCCATTGTGCCTCCACTAGTAGCAGTAGTAATAGTAGTAGTAGTAGTAGTAGTAGTAGTAGAAGAAGAAATATTTTGTTTGTTTTATTATTTTTGTTTTCTAAATTCCCTATTAGAATTACCCCCCCTCCCCATATTCTCTGAAATTTATACCTGTTTTTGTCTTTTTTTTTTCTTTCCAGTTTACTAGTCTCCAGAGTAATATTTGCTTGAAGGTAAATCCACAACACATTTATTTGCCGAATCTTTTAATCATCCTTGCTCTTATATTCAACTTAAAATCCTCAACTTAAAATGGAAAACATCTGTGATTTATCTGTTTTTTTATTATCTTTTATTTGTTTCAATCCTTGGATTGTGGCCATGCTGGGGCACCACCTTGAAGGGTTTAGTTGAACAAACCAAACCCAATGTTTATTTTTTAAAGTCTGGTACTTATCCTGTCAGTCTCTTTTGCTGAATTGCTGAGATACAGAGATGTAAACAAACCAACACCAGTTGTTAAGAAGCGTTAGGAGAACAAGCAAAACACACACATACACACACACACACACTCACAATGGACTTTCACTCAGTTCGTATCTACCATATTTACTAACGAGACATTGGTCAACCTGAGGCTATAGTAGAAGACACTTACCCAAGGTGCTGTGTAGGAGGACTGAACCCAAAACCACATGATTGCAAAACGAGCTACTTAACACCACAACCATGCTTGTAGCTGTATATTTTTACCAGCATGACTGAATTATATATCACCATTCTTTTCTTGTTACAACCCTAGGATAGCCTCAGAGATTATCTCTACCCATTTCACTGTTATACAAACCCATTCTAATGTTCTATTTTTCTCTGTTTGCCAGTTACTCTTCCACCATCTTGTCTGTCACTATCCTAGTGCAGCATGGGATATCCTTTACGATCTTCTCTGCTATAATGATGGATCAGAATGTGCTGCATCTCTGGAAGCAATGCTTTCAAGAAAGTTACAAATAAGGTAAGTAAATTCTCTATAGAATAATTAGGTTGGTATTAGCACCGTTAATGAATCAGTATTAAAATGTTAACTAGAAATAAGGCTAGGCTACATGCTGATGAGATCAAAATAAGTCAGAAATGTATCCAGAGTTATCTCCCATACTTGCTGCAATAAAAGTAAATGAAGAAAATATTCATTATTGATTAATATTGTTCTAGTTTTACAGCATATTTATTTTTGTTAGTATCGTATTGTTTCATGCTTTAATGAAATGTTATATAATATAAAATATGTTTGATCTAACTTTTGTAAAGAATATGAGAAAAAATTCTTTGTTGGTGTGTAGGTGCAGGCATGGTTGTGTGGTTAAGAAGTTTGTTTCTCAACCATTTTGGTCTTGGATTCAGTCCCATTTTATGGGTACCTTGGGCAAGTGTCTTATATTATAGCCCTAGGCTGACCAAAGGCTTGTGAGTGGATTTGGTAGATGGAAAGTAAAATAAGCCCATCATGTGAGTGTGTGTGTGTGTGTGTACTCTTGTCTTGACTTGTGTTGATGTAAACAAGGATTATCATCACACAAGTGATGTTGTCTATTGCCAGTCTTCTATGAAAAACATGTCTGGCTATGGGGAAATATTCCCTTGCTTGGCAAGAAATAGGAGTTGGCAACAGGAAGGACACTCAGCTGTAGAAAACCTGCCTCAACAAATTATGTCTAACCCATGGAACCATAGAAGAGTGAACTTTAAATGATGTTGATGTGTTATATATGTGGCTCTAAATGGAACATTTTATCAGAGACACAGTTCTCAAAATTGGGAGATTAACATTAGTCTACTTTTTTACCAAATAGACCTCTTTGAGTTGTATTTAACTTATCTTTGAATTGACTCCTGTCTACTAGCAATGTGACCATTCCTTATTTCAGTTGAATTCCTTCAATCGTCTGGTCTCCCTATTCTATAACAATACGTTCTTTTCTTTTAGTTCATGGCAACTATTTGACCAAGAAGATAATAATTGTTTTGCTGAGAAAATGGTTGTGAATCAAATGGCACATGCTGCTCTAGTTGTAAGTATTCATACAGCTTCTCTCTCTCTCTCTCTCTCTCTCTCTCTCTCTCTCTCTCTATATATATATATATATATATATATATATATATATATATAT
>NC_068984.1:132217811-132228031 GCF_001194135.2 Octopus bimaculoides | reverse complement strand
GCATATTTGTATTTTCCAGAAACTTTTAAGCAATACAAAGCCAGTTAGCAAACGAGAACAGTATCTGTCAACATTGTGTACCAGTGTCCTTCACAAAGGAACCATACTCTTTGAATCATTATCAAAGAATCTAAAAGGTAAGTTAGTACACTACCCATATATGTTATGTGGCCTCCACCTCAACGTACATCATGAAATATATATATATATATATATATATAGAGAGAGAGAGAGAGAGATATGGAGGACTCAGTAATAAGGCTTAGTGAAGCATAAGGGCTGTGAGGACAACTGAACATACATACTTAGTTCAAACTTGGTTGTTTGAGTAACTGTGTTATATCTTTATAAAAAGACTATAAGTGTTTGTATCAGTCTGTCTGGCTGACTACTGGTTTCACTGTTACTCAACAGTTAAGACTAATATTTACAATTATTTACATTATTTACATTTGACGGATATTTGTCCTCATCTTGTTTGTTGTTAACACAACATTTCGGCTGATATATATATATACACCAGCCTTCATCAGGTGTTTTGGAGAAATTTCGGACTTGTTGGAGTTGGAGTGTCATATTTTTCTATATGTTTCCAGTTTGACTTTTCTATGGCTGGATTCTTTCCCTATTACCAGCCACTTTATAGTGTGTCCAGAGTGCATTTTATCATGCCACCAGCACTAGGGTGGTTGTCATGTCCTCAACAGAACTAAAAAGTCCTTAATTTTTTGTGTGTATGTATGTTGTATCTTGAGATGATCACTTATCCAATTAAACATCTGTTTCAACGCATGATTTTACATTTACATCAAGTATCTTGCAAAACAGACACAAAAAAAGAATATACATACACACACACGTTTATGAATTTGTTTTGCAAGATTCCTGATGTGAAATTGTGTTGAAACAGGTATTGTTATATTTTGGGATGGTCACTTTTTTTTTTCTTGCACATTATACATTCATTCTTCACTCATTTGTTATTGTTCTTAGGCCCATTGTCTGGAAATTTTTTGTCACACATCTGTGACCTCTTTGGCAACTCTTCCATCCATGTGTATCCTCCTGGTCTGTTTAGTCCATTCAGGAGAATGAATATATGGTGCATGTGTTTATTTGGCAAGAAAAAAAAATAACCATCTTAAAATATATATATATTTACATATTTCACTATACACATGTATCTTGTAATATATAATGTCTACTGCATAAATACATATATCAAGAAATATTTACTGTATCCTAGACACATACTTATATAGTATGTGAGGTATATCATTATACCACAGAATCTATATGTCCTCCCTCCCACTCTCTCTCTTTTCCTAGCTCTCCCCTCTTCTCTGACTCTGTATTTTCTTTCAGTCTTTGTTACTCTTTCTTCTTCTCTCTGTCTGTGATAAAAGTCTTTTCCTTTTATTCTCTGTATTGAAACTATTGTTTCTTGTTTTTATTTTACAGAGAAGCCTTTGTTAAATATTAGCTGTGATGTACAAGTGTTCCCAGTAATCCAGGGGATCTTCTTAGCCACTAACACCATCATGGATTATCTGTACAGACATCCTGAAGCACATATTGAACAGATTAACAATCTCAAAAGCATGTACGCCAAATTGGAGAAGGTATTACCAAGATTGTCTTATATCATTGCTTTTAGGCAACAAGAGTTGCATCCTTTTCTGTGACTGCAGTAGGATGATGGTCTTAAACACTGGGATGAGAATATAACATGCTAGAAGTGAGGGTCTGGCATGATATTTTCTCAATCTCCACCACCTCGAAAACACACTTCTACCATGTTATACAGGGTACAGCAAAAAGGTTGTCCCGATTTCAAAGGTTAATAAAAAACAAACACATGAAGATGCATGAAGAAACTTTGTACTTCTATGAAGTTCATTAAATGCCATTTTTTTTTCCGTTTCAGGTAGTACCCCCCATGGCCTGGAGTGGAGAGCATCATGCATTTGTTGTTGAAGAGTTTGTATTTTTATTAAACTTTGAAATCAGGGCAGCCTTTCTGCCGCACCCTGTACTTTCAATTTGTACCACCCCAAACATCACACAGGTACTCCACCCTACTGCCATGTTATAGGTAAGACTACAGCATGGTAGGGGTATGTATCTGAAATACTACTGAGATTATAACATGGTTGAAGTGTATGTCTGAAATCGTGTAGACTGAGTGAATAGCATGTTATATATGATGGTTTGGGGTAGTACAGTGTAAGAGTTTGCTGTTGGGTGCAGCCATACCCGCATCTATATTACTCGTTATCCTGTTATAATGAAATCTGCTGATGGCGTTGTCAATTAGCTGTTATGATGCTTTCACTATGCCATTCTGTTTCATTTAAACACTGACAAGTCATTTAATTAGGTGAATACTGAATAGAAACTTAAACATACATTATCAGTTTAACTGTCCGTGTATAAACATTTTATATAACAGATAACAGTATATATATTCCATTATTTAGTAAATGATATTTTATTGCGTTAATCTCTTTTACCTTTTTGATACCAACCTGCCTGAAACTGCTCTTGGTTCAATGATACAAATTCCCTGTTCAAACTGATCTAAATTTCATGTTAATTTATATTCCAAACACCAGCTTAATAATGTGGAAGTTATCTTGGTAAATTCTTAATTTTTTTCTTGAAATAAGGATAATGCATTGCAATAGAAATATGATAAGGGAAGGTTTAAATACAGTTTGTCACATGTAGTTAACTATAAAATTGAATGCTTTATCATCCATGAATTTTCCACAACTATCCACTAATGGTTGTATAACGAGTTGATCTAAGGAAGGTATCATGTGTTTTTGTGGTTATGTAATGATATGATCTTGTAATGATTTGATCATATGGTGACGTGTATATACTATATATATATATATATATATATATATATATATATATATATAGATGAACTTATTGTAATATATCTGTATTACTGTTTAGTGGTTGCATTCCCAAGACTTTTGCATATTCCATCTGCAAATTATGGATATCATGATTATTGTGTAACTCCAAGCTTCCTGAAACAGCTGTCAAGTTGAGAAATTATGTATTTTATTTTTCTCTTCTTCGTCATCATCATCGTTTAACATCTGCTGCTGATGATAATGATGAAGAAGAAGAAAATATATAATTTCTCAACTCGACAGCTGTTTCAGGATACTTGGAGTTACACAATAATTGTAATATTCATAATTTGCATATGGGGAATTTATCTTAGTAAATTCTTATGCATGGATTTTAATGATTTATGGTCATGTGAGGCTGTGTGATTTTATGATATTGCTTGATTGAAATTCTTAAACACAATAACTTACATTGCTGTTTCTATTTGTTACCAGGTACGAAACCTCCATCCAGTAATTCAGAGTATAATGTTACAGGCAACATAGACATTCAACATGAAAAGATGACATAACAAAATTCAAAGTTCATCACCTTTATGCATTCAAAGTAAAACTGAAATAAATTAAAACTTTTAGTAAGAAAAATCAAACAAACAAACAAAAGCTATATTTCTTTGATACTTTCTCCTCTTTAGTCACTGAACCAAGCCATCTTACCCACTAACCATATCTCAAGCAATTGTGATTACGTCCATATTTTCAAAAAAACATTTTTTTGCAAAATTGATGAAGTGAGGTTCAATTTTTTTTCCAAAAACAAATTTTACAATTGTGAAAATAAATCTTGTTACTATAGGAATTTATTATTTTTTTTCTCCAATTTATAGCATCTTATTTTATTTATTACTTACAGTTTACAGTTCTGTATTTTGCTATATTCAGCCTCTGATAAATGCTTGAGTTTCTACTGAAATGAAAAAATCTGTTTATTTTGTTAATTGTAATGTTTTGAAATTTTTACAACTTAAACTTCATTCTCAATGTGTAAACTAAAAAAATTTGATTTCGTTATTTAAACCTCTTCTTATATCTAAAATTTTTGTTTCCCAAATTGTGTTTTTCAAAACTATACATATCAATGAATGATTGGCCAGTATTTAAATGTATGTGTACAAAGTATGACATGTACCAATGATGAGAAAGAAGAAATGTGCTCTGTATATTTCAAGGTTTTCATAATTCACAACAAGCAACACTTCACAATTCCCAATAGACAACATCCCACGATCTTTACCTGAAACTTACCACTCTACTATCAAACTGATAACACTTTACAATAGACACTACACCACAGTCTGCTCTTGATTTCACTCCACCATCCACAACAAACACCAACCCATAATTCACAGTGGACACTACTCAACAAACTACTGATAGCCATCACCATCCCACAACTAACACCACTTCTTAATCGACCAATGACACTGCTTCCCATTCCTTAACAGACACACTCTCCGATGCATGACCAATGCTCCTCTACAATTCACAACTAACACTGCACTACAATCCAAGCCTGACACCATTACACAATGGATACTACATCACCTTCTTCAACTGATACAGCCCCTTATCTATAATTACTCCACCCTACAACCCACAACTTACACCACTCCACAGCTGACTAGTGGCAACACTTTACAATCCTTAACAGACACCACTCCCCCAATCTTTAGCTGAAACTACCCTAGATCTACAATTGACACACCTCACTTCAGTTTTTTCCAAAAAGAAATTTTACAACTGTGAAAATAAACCTTGTTACTGCAGGATTTTTTTCCCTCCAGTTTATAATGTCATATTTTGTTTATTACTTATAATTTATTATCCTGTATTTTACTATCTTAGTCTCTGATAAATGCGTAAGTTTCTGCTAGTCTTTTCTCGAGTGAAGCGTTGTTTGATTTGTTGACTGTAATGTTTTGAAATTTTTACAATCTAAGCTACTGTTAATGTGTAATCTAAATCATTTGATTTCATGATTTAAACTTCTTAAAAAAAAAATCTCAAATTTTTGTTTCTGAAATTGTATTTACAAAACTATACATATCAATGAATGATCGACAAGTATTTAAATTTTTGTGTACCCTGTATGATAGATACCAATGCTGAGAAAGAAGAAACGTACTCTGTGTATTTCAAGGTTTCTACTGCTGAGGCCAGGAGGACACCATTTAAGTGTCCACTTTAATACTCAACACACCCTCACTCTTTTGTAGTTTCCTCACCTACTTGTATCATCCATCAACTACATACTGTTATATATTTTCACATCATTATTCAACTCACTTTGAAATTTTACTGTTGTAGTTTGCATGCCTGGTTCACCTTATCTGTTAGCCTTCATCGTATCCAGATCAACAAATGGATTAAACAGCTCACTTTGTTGTTTCTGCTTAAAAACTCTTAGTACCAAACCCTTTAATTCGCCAACTATAATGTTTCTTCTGCAACGCTGCCTCCTGTGTATTTATCCACTTTATATTCTAAATCATAATTAGGTAAATTTCATTATCAGCATATTTAATCAGCTTTTACTTTTAAAAATCTCACATTGAAAACTCTTCAAACTTAACGGTTTATTTAATTTAAAATTAAGTTTTGAAGGGTAAAAATCCCCCAACAAAAATCTTGGTTATTTATTCCTCTGTTGCACTTTATCTCAGATTGCGTGTTGAAGATAGGATTAAATTTAGCATTCAAGAACAGTTTACATCTACCAGATTTCACTCAGAAGGCTTTGGTCAATCTGAGGCTGTGGTAGCAGATACTCGTCTAAGATGCCATACAGTGAGATTGAACCTTCAACCACATAGTTGCAAAACAGATTTATTAACTGCACATGGATAATGTAACTCAGCCTTGATGCAAGTGTACACTTATCAAAACAGGAAAATGAAATGTTATATAATTGGTTTATTAATGGTCAAAATGATTACTAACCAAATTATGTGATCCAATTCATTACATTTCTCCCTCTTCTGCATTAACTGCCTCTTCTCTTTACTATTAATCAAATACTCATTCACTGATCTGTAAGAACATGAGAATATTCATAGAATCATCCATCTTTATTCCCTTCACCTTTCCATTTCAAGATAACAGAACTCCCTACCGCCACCTTATACATGGTGTGTTATTCTTGATAAATTCCATTTCGGTCTTACAATCTCAGCTTTCTGTAATTCTTCTAAGAGTCATTTTGTAAATAAAAAAAAAACACAACTAATATAAGTGGGTGGAGCAAACTGCAGAATCAGTAGAGCATGGACAAAATACCAGTAGTATTTTGGTTATCTCTATGTTTTGAGTTCAAACCCCACTCAGGTCCACTTTGCCTTTCATTCTTCCATAGTTGATAAAACATGTACTTAGGTTGATGTAATCAGCTTTGTCCTGGAAGGTGGTGCCCCAGCATGGCCACAGTCCAATGACTAAAACCAGTTAAAGAATTAATGGAAGGAATATAGTAAGAAATTCTGTGATATTAATTAATTGGTGCTACTGTATGGTGGGATCTTTGGCACCATATGTAGTCTATATTGCTGATCTTCCTTTCTTGTGCTTGTTGCAGCAACCATTCTTCTCTCTCTTTCTCTCTCTCTCTCTCTCTCTGTGTCACCTACCTCTCTCTCTTTCTCTTTCTCCCCACCTCTCTCTCTCTCCCCTATCTCTTTCTCCCCACCTCTCTCTCTCTCCCCTATCTCTTTCTCTTTCTCCCCCTCTCTGTCACACACACACACAAAAACACAAAGTATGCAATCCTCCAATATTCATGGACCCACGATTTCTGAAAACAGACCAAGTATTGCAAGCTCTTTGAACCTTCTTTATACAGTACTAACCACCCCAAACCAAATTCCATCTCTCCAACTTTCACAACTGAAAACCCCCTCCTCTTCCCATCAGGTTTTTGTGCAGTCCTCTTCCTTCTCCTCAGACACATACAATAGAAATACTCTTGCTTTCCTTTTTCGTGGCATTAAAAAAAATTATTCTAAGTATTCGTTAATGGCATTGTAGATTCAGATTAACTAGTGTCTCAAATTAGTTATATTTGCTAAGTTCATTTAAAGAAAAAAATAAGGAACAAAGTCACCTAAATTAGAATACGTCCTAAATATAGTGTCATAAAGACAAAAGTTACAAATACTTCTTTTCACTAGTGTAGCTAGTGGGGCACAGTAGGGGCAGTCCACCCCAGGTAGCACTTTTGGGTCTGCTATAGGCAATATGTATTTTTGTTAGATCTGCGGGGGTGGAAAATGGAAGGGCCGCCCCGAACGACACACACTCTAGCTACGCTAGTGCTTCTTTATTAAATAATTATCTGTGTAAACTTATTTCTGATATATGACCCAACTAAAGAAGACTAGCATTTCTAAATGTCATATCCAACTAGTTTGAGTGCTTAGGGAGAAATATGAAATTCTCAGTTTCCCATTGCTCATTTTTTTTTATCAATTTGCTCCCTGCTGCTTATGTAAAATAATATGGTATATAAAGAAAAGAATATGATAAAAATTGTCATCACCCCTTTTATATCTGCTTCCCATATTGGCTTAGATTGGACAGGTCATCACTGTCTGGGTTAGATCCTATTCAGAATTACTGCCTTCCTAGACAAAGCAGAGGCCCATATCTTATTGTTTTATATTTGGTTTGGTTTCTACAGCTAGTTATGTCCCCTTTCTGTCCACCAACTGCTTTACAGAGTGCACTCCGATTTTTATTGTGGAACTATGAACACTCAAGAGGTTGTTATGTTCTGGCACAGTTGCATGATACTCAGTAACATAATTAGGATTTCTTTTGGAAAGATAACATAGCTGTATGGAAAAGATATTCAATGTGTGGCCTAAAAACTGAGCTTAGTTCCACTTAAGGTGTTTCTTTGGTACTTAATTCTACATAACTTCAATTCACTTAACTGTGCAGAGTGGGTACAAGGGCCTTTTAGGGGAAAGCTGGGTTGAGAACTTTAATTCTACATTTTCTCATTTTAACGACCAGGATATTAGGTGCTGTTGCTCTTTGAGGAAGTTACTTTAATAAGCTATTGGACTGTACAAGAGAATACTTTTCTTTGTTATTTTCTATGAAAAACTGAAGTTGAGCATCAGACATATAGGTCCTTGGAGTCTGAAAAGTTAATCTTTTAATAATTAGCTTTGCTAGAATGAATGGTTTGTAGCACTACTTGTATCTATCTAGTTGTTCAAATGAATTAAAAATTCATTTCTGATTCTTATATATGAATATCATTTCACTAACTCTTCATAGAGAAAGGATAGAACTTGTAGCTTGTTTTGGACCTTCAAGACTCAATGAGATTGCTGTTGAGTTTGAACTATTCTAGATCTCTGGCTGATGGGAAACTGTTAACATATGAAAGATGTGTGTTTGGTGGACTATGTCATCGCTTCAGTACATGAAGATTCAGCAAGACACAGTTTCATAACAACCATCACTCCATGACTGCCCGTGTGCAAAGTTATAGTGAAGACCCCTAGTAACATCTTCCTCCTATCGCTGTCACCTCTTTCCCTTTAGCCACTGGATTTATGAAGAAAGTGTGATGGTGTTGGTGGTAGTGTCTTGGTTTGTTAAATAACTTGCACAATGAATATTATTACAGTGGTCATGGTTTGTGCAGGACCAATCCCATTCTCTCATCTTTCGGACTTGTATTGGTCTAGTGCAACAAGTGCTACGAGTCCAGTAGTTGTCAGGGTGCAGGATTTGTATGGAATTACCTTCCCTTGGATGAGGAGCTGAAGAGTCTCATCTACCCTGGGTCTATTGGGGTGTCTGTAAGGGACCTTCTAAATATACACGTGTGTGTGTATAAGGTAATGAGAGAGCCTCTTCATGGTCTGCAAGAAATAGCAGGATAATATAGTCCTAGATAAACTGTACTTGATGAATAGACAGGATGGTCATGGTTGGAATACTGAACATCAAAAGGAAAAGAGTGGAGGGAAGCTTGTACCTAGTCTAAATGCTTGCTAAAATATCAATTTTTTTGAGGCATCTAAGGACTAGATACATTTGATGAATATTTTATTTGATTAAGGATAAACAACAACACACACACATGTATATGTGTGTATATATTCATAAATACATATGTATATATGTATTTGTGTGTATGTACATATATATATATATATGTGTGTGTGTGTGTGATTGTATATATATATTTGTGTTTGTGTGTGTGTATATATATATATATATATATATATATATCAACTGTGAGTATAAGATTGTTAACAGATACTATATACTTTAGCCAAATTTTTGGTATAAAAAAAAATATATATAAACACACACACATACACACACACACACACACACATATATATATATGCACACAGGTTGCACCTGGCAAATGAGAACGAAGCACAGCCCAAAGTAAAACAAAGGCACCAAACAGAAAAAAATGAAAAAACTCCTAGAAGAACAGACAGACATATTTGAGCCCAAACAATAAAGAAATAAGCTATTCAACAAAACTAACGTCAGCACCAATGAGACCCTGCTACAGTCATACAAGTGACTGCGTGTCCAAATCAGGAGGTCCAACTTACTCACCCTACCTATAATGCCAGCCCCCATTTGAGCCTTTTGTACCATAAAGCTGGTGCCCAGTTCTCCTTCCCCGCTGGCAGTGCTTCAGAGATAGCAATTCAGAATTTCAAATCAGGATAGTTAGGAAGTTACGGTATCTTAAGGGCCACATAATCGCACAATTTTTCTAGGTTCTGCTGAATATGAACAGCCCTCAACTCATCACCATCTTGTATCTACTGTTTTGGGGCATCACGTCTAATAGTGATCTCTGAACTACTTGATGATGGCTCTCATTTTGACCTCTTAGAGTTGTTGATGATGTATTTGACCTGCCTAAAAATAATGTCTGACTACAGTTCTTTTCTTTTCTTTTCTTTTTTTTTCCTGAATATGGAGGACTTGCCCACATTCATGTCCTTATGGTTCCTGGTTAGGACCATTATTATTACATGCCTTTCTCATTTTCTGTGTCAGATTAGAATCTGCTATGTTAATGTTATCAATACGTCTGAAACAGAAACGAGGAAGTTGAAATGAGGCACATACCCTGTACTGTTATTTTAGACTGTCCTCAGATGGTGGCCTACTGAAGTTGTGCTCACAAATGTCTAGTGCATATACATACATATATGTATAGAAACATGAGCCTGGTGTAGCCATCTGGTTCACCAGTCCTCAGTCAAATCGTCCAACCCATGCTAGCATGGAAAGCAGATGTTA
>NC_068984.1:132213731-132217801 GCF_001194135.2 Octopus bimaculoides | reverse complement strand
TATATATATATATATATATATATATATATATATATATATATATATATACATACCAAGTTGGCCATGTATGTATGTATGTATATATATGTGTGTGTGTGTATGTATGTATGTATATATATATGTGTGTATGTATGTATATATACACACACACACACTTTTACAATTGCTGGGACCTGGAGCACCTCTCATCTAATTTGAAATCTGATGGGTCACAACAGATTTAGAAGAGTGAGATGCAACAGAAAAAAGCTTCAGTTTCCAGTAAAGGAATAGAAAAATACTGCTTTTGATTACTCTCTTCATTATTTGTTTGTACACTAGATATACATACATGTATATACATATATATATATGAAAACAAGTTACACTATAGTTGTACTAATACAGTAAGCTGTACCTTTTCAAATTTACAGAAAGTTAAACATGCTGTGCAATATTACATAACAATAAGTTGGCGAGCTAGCAAAAATGTTAGCACACCAGGCGAAATGCTTAGTGGTATTTCGTCTGTCTTTACATTCTGAGTTCAAATTCCACCAAGGTCAACTTTGCCTTTCAACCTTTCAGGGTCAATAAATTAAGTACCAGTTGCATACTGAGTTCGATCTAATCAACTGGCCCCCTTCTCAAAAATTTTCAGGCCTTGTGCCTAGAGTAGAAAAGAATATTACATAACACTGAGCTGGAAGAATCGTTGGCACAGAGGGCAAAGTGCTTAGTGGCATTTTGTCTGTCTTTATGTTCTGAGTTCAAATTCTGCTGAGGTTGACTTTGCCATTCATCCTTTTGGGGTTGATAAAATAGGTTCCGGTCGAGGACTGGGATCAGTGTAATCAACTTACCCCTCCCCCAAATTTGCTGGCCTTGTGTCAAAATTTAAAGCCACTATTACATAATGCTTCTTTACTAGTATATGATATAATACTAATCACCTTCATTGATGCACTTCTATGTAACACCTGCACTAAAACTGCTATGTACAATCAGTAATCACTTCATCTTTTTGATATTTACCATAAAATGTCCTCAAAGTAAATAATTTAAAAACAAAGACTGGGCTGCAGAACTAACTGCTCTTTGAAGAAAGGGGTCTATAATTGCATGTTTCTCTACCTTGTTATTTTTTTTTTTTTTTTTTTTTTTTTTTTTTTCTGGAGATGCTGATAGGTATATGTATCTTGGGAGGGTCATTATGCCAATATAAACATGCATACACACTGGTTCTGCTTCACTTTATTTTTTATTTGTCAGTCGGTTAGCTATATTATCCGTTAATTAATCAATTGTTTGATTAATCATTCTGGTCAATCAATCAATCAATCAATCAACTTTGTCAATGCCTTTTTGTTGCCATTCATGACCTCGTCAGTGACACACCCTCTCTACTCCAGGTCCGTTTCAGGTCTTTCTGACTGTCTGTCTGTTAGGACAGATGTAATGACCTTCTCATGATACAACAAAACATATTTCAATACACAAGTTCACATCAAGAATCTTGCAAACCATATACAAAAGTTAGTAGGCTGAGCCATCTAATGTTGTGGCCATAAGCTCCTTTAAGGTGATGATGAACTCATCTAAGAAGAAAGTATCAAATAAACCCACTGAGTTGAAAAGATTTCTTAGTAGGAATCAGCTGAGTTCAGTTTATGGGCAGTTGTTTAATTTCGCGGCGGGGCCATCTTAGCAACATTATAGACCCTTCAGCAAACTAATGCACTGGACTTTATAGAATATATCTATTAACAGCAAGGTGCAGCATATACATCAGAATTTGACCCCTAGGCCCATGAGGCCTCTGGGCAACTGCCTACTGTGCCCTGCTTGGTGGAATCGTGGCTCAGTTAATTAGGTTGTAAGTTTATCTGCTGAGAGTTTATTGGTTAAAATAGCTCAACTGTTAATTCACCAGCAAAGAGAATAGTTGGTGGAGATACTGAGCTGTCATTTTGAATTATTGAGCATTTAACTGAGGTAATGACCAGCTAGTTGACTAAATAGTAAGCAAACTGGGTTACTGAAGATTTTACATGATGAATTGTCACTTGACAGTTAGTTAAGCTGGGATCAATCTGATATCTTAACTAGTAAAGTGACAGCTGGGCTATTAACTAATAAAGTGATCTACTTGGCCATTATCTGAAGTAAGGGAAATTAACTTAACTGTTTGTTACTTCTGTAGCCATAATCTTGTGAAATTAATTTTTCTAGATCAACTGATTCTTTATCTCGATGTGTTCAAAGAAAGGTCAAATCCTCAACAAATTTGGATGACCCCTAAGATGCATAGAATAATAAAATATTTGACATAGACTCTGAATTTGAACCTGTGTGTGTGTGTGTGTGTGTGTGTGTGTGTATGTATTTGCATGTGTGTGTGTGTATGTTTGCATGTGTATGTGGATATGTGTTGGTGTTGTGAGAGTAGTTAAGGCACTTGACTCATGGCTCCATCCATATGCAAACCAGGGTTTCAAAACCCAGTCAAGATATTTTACGAAGTTTCTTATTACCACCACCGTCCATTTTCATCTCTTTCACTGACCATTCAGTACAGCAAAAACAAACTAACAAAAAAGGTCATATATCTTGACCGCTGGTTAAAGTACATCTCAGTCCAACCAACAGTGGTGGAATCTAAGCTAAATGGTTGTATTCTTCACTTTTGGGAAGAGGAAGTTTTTTTTTTTTCTTGACCTTTTGAGATTTGGTTGTGACTGTTTTGAAGTTATTTTGTAGTTGTACCACAAGCGAAAGGACATTCCCATAGCTTTCTGCTTACAATTTAATATTTAAATTATTTAACTTCATCACTTAATCTATGTATATGTTATTTCTTTACATTTATTTGTTTGTTCGTTTGTTCTGGAATGTTCTTCAGACAATAAATCATATATAGTTCTGAAATAATCCATGTTCATTGAGTTATTATTATTATTATTATTATTATTGTATCTGTGTGTCACACCAACCTCATTTTACTCTCCTTTTTCATAACTATGTCAATTCCTGCCAACCTGCGTTACATCAACACATTTTTACATCAATATAACCTCCTGTTTCTGATCTTTTTAACATACTTTTTCAACATTATAACCCACGACCTGTTCCACTACACTTTTGAAGGCTTGTCGAATAAAGCAGGTAAGAGTTGGTGAAGGAATAGCATAAGTATATATGTATGTATGCTTCTTTCAGTTTCCATCTACCAAATCCACTCACAAGGCTTTGGTTGGCCCATGGCTATAGTAGAAGACACTTGCCCAAAGTTCCATACAGTAGGCCTGCACTCGGAACCATGTGGTTGAGAAGCAAGCTTCTTACTACACAGCATATACAAATAATCATCATCACCATTTAATGTCGATGTTCCGTGCTGACGTGGTTTGGATGGTTTTGACCAGGATCCAATGGTTCAAGGACTGTGTTGTGTTCCACTGTCTGTGTTGGAATGGTTTCTATGGCTCAATACCCTTCCTGACGCCAACCAGTTTACAGTGTGTATTGGGTGCTTTTTTTGTTTTGTGTCTCTGACATTATTATGGTCATCATGTAGCTAACAAATCTACAAACCTGAGGAGGTAGGGTGCATTTTTATGTTAGATGGGATTAAGGTATGAGGGAAAAGGTTGGGGTAGAGCAGGTTCTTGTTGTAGAGAAACTGTAGGTATATATGCATATATACATGTTTGTGTGTGTATTTATTTATATAGATAAATATAAAATTCATATATCTATATATGTTCATACATATATCTGTGTGTGTGTGTAGATGTTTGTAAGTATATGCTTACACATGGAAGTTTACATATACACACTTGTTTAGACATCATCATCATCATCATCATCATCATTATCGTTTAACGTCCGCTTTCCATGCTAGCATGGGTTGGACGATTTGACTGAGGACTGGTGAAACCGGATGGCAACACCAGGCCCCAGTCTAATTTGGCAGAGTTTCTACAGCTGGATGCCCTTCCTAACGCCAACCACTCAGAGAGTGTAGTGGGTGCTTTTACGTGTCACCCGCACGAAAACGGCCACGCTCGAAATGGTGTCTTTTATGTGCC
>NC_068984.1:132206883-132209816 GCF_001194135.2 Octopus bimaculoides | reverse complement strand
ATATTATCTCAGTTTAAAAAAACCTTGACAATGTAAATATGTTAATAGTTACCATGGGTAGCAAAAATCACACAAAAAAGCCCCAGGATATCACACCCATTTTATAGGTATAAATACCAAGTTAAAGTGATGCATTTTGAGTAGATATGAATAATTTTAATAAATGGAGCAAAACGCATATAAACAAAAGTTCCTTTAATTCCTCCATATGTTTCAAAATATATGTGCACTCTACTCCAAAGAAATAAGAGGTGCTGGAATTGCACATATATTCATCGTCAGGGAATCAATGCGAAATGATAAGGTTATGTATGAGTTATAATATTATATGGCTAAGTAAGCACCATTCAAGTGTGGCCGAAGCCAGTGCCGCCTGACTGGCACCCATGCCAGTAGCGTATAAAAAGTACCATGCAAGCATGGCTAATGCCAGTGCTGCCCAAGTGGCACCCATCTTGGTGGCATGTAAAAAGCACCTACTACACTCTGTGAGTGGTAGGCATTAAGAAGGGCATCCAGCTTTAGAAGCCTTGCCAGATCAGATTGGAGCCTGCTGCAGCCTCCTGACTTGCCAGTCCTCAGTCAAACCATCCGACCGATCCCAGCATGGAAAGCGAACATCAACTGACAACAATGATGATGATATATATATATATATATATATATATATATATATATATATATATATACTTAAGTCCAGCATGGCTTTGACCATGATGACTAATGCACTAAAGATGTACATACACATAAAAGCATACATGCATATGCCCACACACCTACATACACACATGCACACAGAAATTAATGTAAATGCACAATGACACATACATGTATACACTTATATACATACGTGCATGCACCTGCATGCTCGTTTACAATTGCATATCACATATCATGTAACACATATTCCTTTGTTTCCCTTCAGTCATGGGTGATTTGTTCTCCTATGTCAGACCACATCATTGTCTACAAGATGGGCGGTTATTGACATAATAAAAGTCAGGCAATTATTCAACACCCTTACAGTGAAACAACATTATTTATAAATGGATTAGAAATATGACAGCCAGTCATTTATTATTGATCACAAATATGAAGAAGTACAGTATTAACGACCAAGTAATAAATGGCACAAGTTTGTTACTTTTTGTTTTCTATTTTTTGTCTGGTGAACATCCAGAGTTGTTAGAGCATTGAAATAAAGTGCTTTGTTATATTTATTCTGATTCTCTGTGGTCTGAGTTCAAATCCTGCCAAGATCGACTTTGCTTTTGTCTTTATAGGGTTGATGTAACATGGAATATGATATGGTTGAAAGAAAGAACTGCAACAGAAGACTTGTTTGGTTGGTGTTGATGGAAGAACAAAAGTCTGTATGAAGTTCCAAGTACAAAATCATCATTTAACATCTGTTTTCCTTGCTGGCATGAGTTGGACAGCTTGACAGAAGCTGGTAAGCAAGAGAGCTGCCCAAGTTCCAATTGTCTGTTTTGGGATGGTTTCTATGGCTAGGTGCTTTTCCTAATGCCAACCGCTTTAGAGAGGAGTAGGTCCCTAGTGTAAGGGTGCCTTCCTGCCACTCTCTCTCCCAGTATCAAAATCCTTGTAAAAGGTCATGGGTAAAGACTTCCTTCCTGAATAAAAAGACAAAAATTTATAGCAAAACCTGTATCTCAAAGACTTTTATTAATTTTTTTTAGTTAGTGAAATTCTTGATGTATAATTGTATTTCCCATTAGAAAACAAACACTAAACACACACACACATGACAGGCTTCTTTCAGTTTTCCTCTATCTAATCTGCTCACAAGACTTTGGTTGGCCCGACACTATAGTTGAAGACACTTATCCAAGGTGCCATGCAATGGGACTGAACCCGGAACCATGGGGCTGGTAAGCAAGCTACTTACCACACAGCTACTCCTGCATCTTTTTCAAATATCAAGATCAATTTCATTGAATGTACCTTTGCTCTTCCATACTTTATAGTTTTATGCCTTGTTTAGAAATCATTAATATTCTTTTCTACACTAGGCACAAGGCCTGAAATTTTGGGGCAGGGGGCCAGTCAATTAGATCGACCCCAGTATGCAAATAATAAATTATTATCGGCCCCGAAAGGATGAAAGCAAAGTCAACCTCAGCGGAATTTGAACTCAGAATGTTAAGACAGATGAAATACTGCTAAGCATTTACCCTGGTTTGCTAACGTTTCTTATTTCTTTATTGCCCACAAGGGGCTAAACATAGAGGGGACAAACAAGGACAGACAAACGGATTAAGTCGATTACATCGACCCCAGTGCGTAACTGGTACTTAATTTATTGACCCCTGAAAGGATGAAAGGAAAAGTCGACCTCGGCGGAATTTGAACTCAGAATGTAACCACTAAGCATTTCGCCCGGCATGCTAACGTTTCTGCCAGCTCCCCGCCTTTCAGAAATCATTAATATTATGTTATTTTGACTGAAGAAAATGGTAAAATTAATGCCATTGTTGTTCAAATTCAAGTTTGTTGGGAAAGATGGGAGCAGATGCCATGCAGTTAAACTGAACACAAAAACCAGTGGATCTCAGTCAAGGTTCCGATCATAAGTGTACAGCTATTTGATCAACTGGCTTATTGAATTGGCATGTAAGTGGCTGAGTATTCCACAGACACATGTCAGTATGGAGGCAGTATTAAATTACAGATACAATTTATCTGATGGGCTTCTACACAGCTTCTGTCACCCCAATTTCTCTCACAAGGGAAGGATGAACTGGAATTATAGATAATTGACACTTGCCCAAGATGCCATGCTGTGAAATTGAAACTGAGTCCTTGTGATTATGAAGCAAATTTTTTAGCTATTTAGCTATTGCACACCTACACACACGTATATGTATATGTATATATATATATATATATATATATATATGTATATATATATA
>NC_068984.1:132202635-132206345 GCF_001194135.2 Octopus bimaculoides | reverse complement strand
ATATATATATATATATATATATATATATACACATATATATATATATCATCATCATCATCGCAATCATTTAACAGCCGTCTTTTATGCTGGCATGGATTGGATGGTTTGACAGGATCTGACGAGCCTTGTCTTGCAATAATTTCTTATCTTACACAAGTCTTATCGTGTTACAAAGCAATTGTTGTGCTACTCACATGTGCTTCTTGTTGGATGTCATGCTTTGTATTATATAACAAATGTATTATAACACAAACTGACATCACATTCCATCCCAATACACAACGGCTGCAACTCAATTTCAAGCGATGTCATTTCTATCATGAAATTTTGCATTGAGTGCTTTGCCATTCCCAGCAACAGCTAACAATACCTTAGATATAATTTAGATAGGTTTCAACCAAAGATTGGTCCAGGCCATGTCAAACTTAATAACACCACCTGATAGGATTTTCTAAATCCTTTTTTAAGTCAAGTATTTTTGGTATCATGGCCCATTCAAGTAGGGAGTTCTTGTTGAGTGAGTTGTATCCAGATATAGGTGGCTTATCTGATATCCCTTCAAGAAATTTGTCCACATTCCATTAAAAGATGATGGGATCTTTTTCCTCTATGACTTGATTTGAGACTTGTTGCTGTTATGTTGTCATAAATGACAGATACATTTCATTTCCGATGTGATATTTAATGTACTTGCAAAAAACAGCAGGGTTTGCAGAAAGCGTTGTGAGCAGACAAAATCCTTTGAAATGGTCACTTACACATGTCAGACTCACACCTACTTCAATGCTATACTCAATTAGGTTGAGAGGTTTTGTCTTGCAAGTAATTGGCGATCTCATTAGTACTGATGCCATGAATAAAGCCATCAGTACACTGTAAAGTGGTGGACATTAGGAAGGGTATTCTGCTATAGAAACCATGCCAAAGTAGACATTGGAGTTTGACACAGCTCTCTGGCATGTTGGTTCCTGTTGAACCATCCAACTCATGCCAGCATGAGAAAACAGATGTTAAATGATGATGGTGATAATCCTATGAGTTCAAATCCTGGGTTCAAATCCTATGAGGGTTGACTGTCTTTTATTCTCTAGAATCAAAAAAGAAAAATATACCAATAATGTTTTGAATTTGTTGCAGCTAATTCCACCAGTACACACATACATCAGAGATAGAAACCAACAGTATTGTAGCTCAATCTTCTCCTCCTACTATTGTAAGGATTTAATATTTATATTGTAAAAGGATGTATAAATATCATAAAATATATACGTGTAAATTCATGTTTAACACCAATGTTTGACTGTAATCAGTTCTGATAAGACCAAACACTGCAAGAATAATCTAGGGAGAAAATTTCCACCCAGACTTGTGTAAATACAAATTTTGTTTTGGGCTTTGGGAAATTTCATGCATTTCTGTGTTGTTCTGCTTCATTAGCAACAAAAACTAACTCAGTTGTTCAAAGACTTCTAAGTATAAATACTTATTGGCTGTGATAAGGCCTAATACTGCAGGAATTGTCTTGGGAGAAAATTCTCCAGCTAGACTTGTTTAAATAAACATTTTGTTCTGGGCTGCAGATAATGTTACCAGATCATAAGATGCATGTGTCGTTCTGTTTTGTCAGGTACAAAAACTGGCTCAGTTGTTCATAAGTATCAATATTTTCATAAAATATATTCACCATATTTAAGAGCTCAAATGATAACACATCATTAAACATCAATACATTCTCACAATCTTTTACTTTTTACTGGTTTCTGTAATTAGACTGTGGTCATGCTGGGGCACCATCTTGAAACATTTTTAGTCAAATGAATCAATTCCAGTATTTATTATTTTTTTAAAGCTTGGCACTTATTCTATTGGCCTCTTTTGCTGAACCGCTAGGTTATGAGGACATAAGCACACAACACCAGTTGTCAAGCAGTGGTTGGAGATAAACACAGGAAAAAAAGACACCTTTAAATATATATACATATATATATATATGACGGGTCTCTTTCAACTTCCATCCACTAAATCCACTCACAAGTCTTATAGTAGAAGGTGCCACACAGTGGGATTGTAGTAAATCCTGGTAGAATAAACTTGAAGTACACAAGCAGAATTTACTAAATGATCTACAAGAGTAGTGTATTTAGAATAAAACAAAAACAAAAATCACAGATCTCTCATATAATTCATAATTTAATTGTGTTTAACAGCTGTTTCAGTAGAATATAAACACCATCATTTATATAATTACATAATTATCACCCATAATTAATTCAGAGAGACGTGTGTCCTATGCTAACTAACGTACTATCATGTACATTTACTAAAGGAGTTTTAACATGCATTGTTAAATTAAAACTATTGTCCTCATCTTGGGCATCACAGTCTCAAAATTTAAGTTGTTGTACTCCAAGGGACCTACTTCAAAAGTCTGTTATGGTAGATATCATTCTTGGAATTTCAAACTGAACCTTTTGTAGCATAGAATCTATATGTACGTGTAAGGCAGCGAGCTGGCAGAATCGTTAGCACGCCGGGCAAAATGCTTAGCGGTATTTCGTCTGCCGTTACGTTCTGAGTTCAAATTCCACCGAGGTCGACTTTGCCTTTCATCCTTTCGGGGTCGATAAATTAAGTACCAGTTACGCACTGGGGTCAATGTAATCGACTTAATCCCTTTGTCTGTCCTTGTTTGTCCCCTCTATGTTTAGCCCCTTGTGGGCAATAAAGAAATACGAATCTATATATACGTGCATTCGGATGTAGCAGGGACCAACTGGCCTTTGACTGTTGTTTGTATCCCATTGTGTCCACTGCTCTGGTTGGTTGGTGTTGGTGCAGTTTGCCTTCTACTCTGTTGTGCCAACTGACCATGGATAACCAGTCAGAGACTTTAGATAGCATCACATGAACAACCTTTTCAAACCCTATTTCAAGCCTACTACTTTCTATAAAAATCCAGCTTTTTCCTCAATACATCTTTGGTTCCTGACTTTTTAAGGTCAAGCTACTGACCACGTAGACACAGTCAGTTCCAGTGACAACACCACAGCGGCCACATTGAGACTTACAAACTTCGTCCAACAGCATTACGGCAACCTCCATCTTCGTCGCCACCATCATCTTCTTAATGTCATCAACATCATCTCTCTACGTACACAGCTCAGCAAGCAACTCGCCCAGGTTCCAACACTTCTCTGTTCGTGAATTACTTCACCATGAGTTTAAACTAACAGTCACTAACTAAATTGCTACACTTAATCAGTGCCTAAATACTTTACACATATTCTACTTCACCATCATTTTGACAATTATAACTGAAAGTAATTACTTTGCTAATGAAATCAGAATAAAGCTGAAACATAATCAGAGTTGTCTCTAGTGCTTGTTGGAAAAATGAAAAGTAACATTAATCAATGGTTAACATTGTTTTTCCCTGCTGGATGATTATTTCTGGTTAAAATATGTTAATAATATTAGAAATTAACATAGATTTTTAATTGAAGCCTATCATCCTACTTTTTGACCATAGTTCATATGTTAAAGTTTACATTGAACTTTTAGCTACACCACCACCACCACTACCATCATCACCACCAGAACCCCTCCACCATTACCTCACTCCCACTCCCACCCCCACCACTATCACTATCTTCACAATTATTAACACTTCATCCCATCACCACCACCGCCACCACCACCACCACCACCAC
>NC_068984.1:132195620-132202414 GCF_001194135.2 Octopus bimaculoides | reverse complement strand
CACCACCACCACCACATAACCACACAGTTATGTAATGTATCATAGCACTATCTTATCTATAGACAGACCACCTTGCTACCATATCACCCGACAATAACAAGAGAAGAAAACCTTGATGTGGTCTGTTTGAAATGCTAGAAATAGAAACAGAATTCCCTCATATTATACTTTGCTAATTTGAATGAAGGGAGGATACATTACCAAATGTAGTTTTATATAAACTGGAAAGAAGTAATGGCCATGATCTCAATGCCTTCCATCATGGGTCAGCTTGATCAGAGTTGGCCCAGGGTTGAATAACTACTCTTCATGACCTATAAGAGGGAGCCACTACCACTGCTGCTGTTCCTGCTTGTGCTGTGGCGGCGGCGGTGGCTGTGGTAGTGGTGGTAATGGAAGTGGTGGTTTAGATGATGGTGGCGATGGTTGTAGTAGTGAGGGTGGTAATGGTGGGCTTTGGTGACAGTGGTGGTGATAATGATGTTTATGATGATGATGATGATGATAATAAAAATTTGATCTGAGCTGTATGATTAAGGATTGTCTTTAATCCACTGATCAAACAAAAAGAGGAAGATCAAATTAATGACACATTCTATTAATTGTTTTGTTGCTATGAAGTGAAGCAAACGAAAATAGATTTTAAACAGCATTTTACATAGTCCATGGGTCAGCTGTAGTCTAATACGACTTCAGAGGACCAATCCTTATCTCTAGGTTCCTGTAATGTTGGTAAGAGATAAGTCTCTTTCCTCATTGATTTTTCTAGGAAACCTGGTACCAATTCCTTGATATCCAGTACACAATGTACATAGATACATTGATTTATATATTTGGTAAATCCAAATTACTTTTTAATATTTTGTTGGTTTTTTTTATCTTTCACTTGTTTCACTCATTGGACTGTGACCATGCTGGAGCACCACTTTGAATGGTTTTAAGTCAAACAAGTCAACCCTAGTACTTATTTTTAGGCCTAGCACTTATTGTGTTGGTTTCTTTTGTCAAATGCTATGTCATGGGGGATGCAAACAAACCAATAATGGTTGTCAAGGAGTGGTAGGAGACAAACTCAAACACAAACACACACCTGCATATATAACTATATATATATCTGTGATGGGCTTCCATGTAGTTTCCATCAACTGAATTCATTCACAAAGCATTGGTCAACCTGATGTTATAGTAGAAGACACTTGCCCAAGGTTCTGTGCAGTGGGACTAAACCCAAAACCATGTGGTTGGGAAACAAACTTCTTACAACACAGTTGTGTGTGCATGCCTTAGTGGTTAGGGTGTTGGACTCATGATCATAAGGTTGTGGTTTCGATTCCTGGGCTGGGCAATGCATTGTATTTTTATGCAAAGCACTTCAATTCTCATTGCTCCAGTCCACTCAGCTGGTAAAAGTGAGTAACTATGTGATAGACTGACGTCCCATCCAGTAAAACTAGGAAACCAGCCCTATGAGTCTATGTGACTTGGAAAAGGGCTTTATCCTTTTTTTATACTTTTATCATAATAGGGTGACCAAAGGATACATTTAAACAGCATTACCCTGCAGTAAGTATTTATATCCAACCAAATATTCTTCACTTATGTCAAAGCCCACTTTATATTCTAACAAGCTCAATAAATAGGGTACCAGATAAATTAATAAATTGATAAAAATCATCTAAAACCCTTGAAGACATTGCCCCAACCTGACCACAGTTCAATGACTTAAATTAATTAAGGAATATAAAAGAATGCATTCTGTACCATGAGAACAAACAAACTACATGAAAACATTATTCAAAGTAATTCCAATTGAATTACATATAAAAAGAAACTTCAGATTCGTTCAGAATATTATGACAAATAGGAAAAATACGTTTTCCTCAGACAAACGGTAGAGTCAAACAGAATTAACAACACTTTGTCATTGCTGCTGCTGCTGCTGCTGTTGTTGTTGTTGTTGTTGTTGTTGTTTATTTCAAGTCAGCCCAGATTGAATAAGACCTACAATCAAAGGAATTACAAAACATACTAGTTTGGATTTTTCTGGCATAATGTACCTTGGACTACATTATTCAGCGTGTCCTCTCTTAATCTTAATGCAATATGGTGTATTTCAAGAGGAATTTGGTTGTAATTTCTAGCAAGTCAAAGCACAAAGTAGACAAGATATGGGCAAGCTTTTACAAGTGGGCCACATGAAACGTGGATCATCATCATGTGGGCCACATTAATAAAAAAATTCCTGATAATTTTTCATTTAGGCATACCCATTCAAAAAGTTCCATGGGGCTAGTTTGCCCATGTCTGACAAGTGCTGTCAATTGAAATCTCTGCATACCAGATACCAGTGGATTTTAGGGGTCATCAGGAGTGAATGCACTCTGTTCTGGGACCTTCGTCTCAATGGTTTTACAACACACTGCCCCACCCCTCACTGATATGAGGCCCTGCCTACTGGATCAACTGACTACTATCTAACCATCAACATTTGATCTTAGGATCATCAGCACCATTCAAATTTGTCAATTAGTCAGTCAAACAGGTACCTTTGTCACACCTGTTATTTCATTAATGATAGGTTTAAGGTGGAGAGCTGGCAGAATTGTTAGCATGCCGAGCAAAATGCTTAGTGGCATTTCGTCTGTTTTTACATTCTGAGTTCAAATTCCTCCAAGGTTGACTTTGCTTTTCATCCTTTCGGGGTTGATAAATTAAGTACCAGTGATACAAATTTCAAACCATGTGCCTTTAGTAGAAGGGATTATTAATGATACATTTTGATTTTAATCCAGAGATTAGGTTTTCATATAAGTACCTCTTATCCAATAGGTAAGAAAGCTACATGACAAAAATCTATTGAAGGATTTCTCATTCTTATATCATTTACTTTTAAAGATTTTTACCCCAATTTTTTTTTTTTCACTCATTCCCATTCTTTGCACAAATATAATATAAATTGCCTTAAAGAATAAAAGAGAACAAGGTGTTACAGGAAATTTGCCAGAGAGCGGATAACATTTCTAAAATGAAAAGAATCATTACTACCTGAACCTGACTGAAAATAAAGATCTTGTGTAGTAGAAAACAGTTTGTTTATTTTATAGTCAAGCTAAATATTAAAGCTAAGAAAAAGCTCTGACTTTGTAATTAAAAAAAATTCAATATTAAATCAATTATGTTTGAATGCTGTTGTCAAGTTCACAAATAATTGTGTTGATCCGGTGTCAGATTTCAACATAAATCTCTATTTGAAAATGATTCATTAAACAATATTGATTTAACGTGTTGATTCAATATTTATTCAGTGTTAAAATGTCAACTGATATATACAATATTAACTCAATTGTATTTCAACATTTCTTTAACATTCACACATCTATGTTCCTTCCAAACGATTCTTTTCTTACCACAACTGTTTTTACCTTTTGAACTAATTGCATAGTACCCGAACCCAAGCACACCCAAAACTCTCATTTGCTGTCCCCTCATCACCCCTAACGTGTCTTTACACCCAAGCCCCTTACTAACCATTTTCTCCAATCATTCTCCTTTCCTTTAACATTGTCATTGTTTAACTCCAGGTAAGTTCTGACCAAGCAGATGCATGGTTTGGTTAAAGGCAATCCACCAATGAACATCTTGTCTTATTTTCATAGAACACTGCCTCAAAGTTGTCGTTTAGCCCCAGGTCACTTCTGATCAAGTAAATATATACAGGGGTTGGACAAAATAATGGAAACACCTTAAAATTTCAAGCAAATTTATTTTAATATGGGGTAGGACCACCTTTGGCAGCAATTACAGCTTGAATTCTACGAGTTATGGACTCGTACAAAGTTTGAATTGTTTCCAAAGGAATTTTTGTCCATTCTTCAGCTAAAATGATCTTCAGTTCTTGTAGTGATGATGGTGGAAGATATTGACTCCTTACCTGTTTTTCTAAAATGTACCATAAATGTTCAATAATATTGAGATCTAGGGACTGTGGTGGCCAGATAAGATGTTCAACTTCATGAGAATGTTCCTTGTGCCATTCAGTAACAACTTTAGCAGTGTGATTTGGTGCATTATCATCCTGAAAGATTGTTACATTATGTGAATAATTTCATTTGTGTCTTCAATTTAATTCCTTAGTCAAGGTTACTGAAAATGTAACATTTGAATTTGTACATCAACCACATGGCTCCAGGTTCAGTCCCACTGTGTGGCACCTTGGGCAAGTGTCTTTTACTATAGCCTTGGGCCAACCAAAGCCTTGTGAGTGGATTTGGTAGATGGAAACTGAAAGAAGCCCATCGTATATATGTATATATATGTATGTGTGTGTGTGTATATGTTTGTGTGTCTGTGTTTGTCCCTCCAACATCGCTTGACAACTGATGCTGGTGTGTTTAGGTCCCCGTAACTCAGCGGTTCGGCACAAGAGACCGATAGAATAAGTACTAGGCTTACAAAGAATAAGTCCTGGGGTCGATTTGCTCGACTAAAGGTGGTGCTCTAGCATGGCCGCAGTCAAATGACTGAAACAAGTAAAAGAGTATGTCTTTGATTTTATTTTCATAGTTACAGTTGTTTAAAGTGTAACACTTGAACACAAAAATGCCCACCATGAAAAGCATATAATAATATTTTAGAGAATATTAAAAATTTCTAATTCTGGCACAAAGGCAGCAATTTTGAGGGGAGGGGACAAGTTGATTACATCAACCCAAATATTTAACTGGTGCTTTATTTTATCGACCCCCAAAAGGGTGAATGGCAAAGTTAACCTCTGTTGGATTTGAACTCAGAATGCAAAGAGCCAAAATAAATTCTGTTAAGCATTTTGCCCAAATTGCCACCTTTGAGAATAATAATAATTTCTTTTAACTAATGATGAAAGCAATTTACATATTTCACTGATCTTACTGAAATAAAATATTGGTAGCCTAGGACACAACTAGATACTCTAAAGTACTTAGTTCAACTGTCTGAATTTGAATATCTCAGGTCAATAATATGCACATAAAAATCTTTAGTATTCTAAGTTACATGGTAGAAGATGATTGAAATTTACAGGGCAGTCATCATGCCACTGAGGAAATACTCATATAGTGACCTCCTTGTTGGCTTGCATAATCATTAGTATTGTTTTGTATTAAAAAGATGAGATGGCAAATTTGAGCCTCTCTGGGTATTCAGAAGTCAGTAACATGTTTGGGCAGACATTTCATTGTCGACATAGACATAAAAGAATTAAAATATCCAGTCTAATTAATAACTTCACCATTGATTCTCTATCAAAGCAGAAGATTTAATTACATTCATTCTTCATGAAAGAATGAATGTAATTAAATAAGCAACAATAAAATAGTGTGTTGGTAGCAAACTGAGAATTTCCTACTCAAATTTTTCAATAATTACTCATTGAATCATATGGACAAGTCTTCTATGTATCATACTTAATGTATATACATGATCAATAGGCCAATTATACTGCAGTATTTGTCTTGAGATAACATCTCTTATGGATATGTTGGTGTTAAAAACTATAAACATCAGAGAAAGATGAAAATTCTTCCCAGCAGCAGTCAGTGGGACCACCAGATGCATTTAGTCCTTTATAAGCCTTTTCAGTTGTGCGTACTCGCAGCCACGCGCTCAATTAGAAATTTGTCATGAGTGATATAGGAGAATGTGAATAACACATTTGCTGCTATTCTGAATACCTGCCAGGTTGATTAAAAGTCCAGTGTACACAATAAAGGTAAAAGCATAAAGACCCCGTTTCAGTCTTGAATGATCATGGGATTGAACCAAGAAAGTTCCCCTCCGAGGTACAAGTCCGAGCAAATTTGTTTCCGGAAGACCAGCAGTCACCCATGCATACCACCTCCCCTTTCCACACCACCGATGTTATCCAAGGGAAAGGCAAAGGCTGATACAGCTTGGCACCAGAGATGTTGCAACTCATTTTTACAGATGAGTGAAATGGAGCAATGTGAAATAAAGTGTCTTGCTCAAGCCCAGTCCTGGAATCGAACTCACTACTTCATGATTGTGAGCCCAATGCTCTAACCACTGGGCCCTGTATATTCACTCACAATCGTCGTCGTCACCACCAGCAGCAGCAGCAGCACCACCACCACCACCACCACTACCACCACCATTTGACATCCACTTTTCCATGCCTGCATGAGTTAGATAGAATTTGTTGAGGTAGATTTTCTAGAGCTGGATGCCTTTCATGTCGCACCTCTCACCTGCTTCCAAGCAAGGTCATATTTTTCCCTTAGCTACAAATGTTTTTCATGGAAGCCTGGAAAAGAACAACCTCATTTATATGACAATAAAGCTCATTTACAACCATCCTGTTATGCTTAGACAAGCATACACACAGACAAATACACATACATACATACATACATACACAGATATATTTATAAGTGTGTGTATGTGTACATGTGTGTGTATATGTGTGTATATATATATATATATATCTACAAACATGTGTGTGTATACATGTGTTTGTGTGTATGTGTGTGTGTGTGTTATCTAAATAGTACAGTTTTATATATTGATCACGGCTGATCTTACCAATCAGTTTTGCACTAGGAAGGCAATGCAGTGTTAAGTAACAATCTGATTGATAAGATCAGCCATGATGGAAATATAATATTGTACTTTTTGAATAATATATCCACTCTATTGACAGATATACGAATGCATCTTTTCCCTGACTTAGGGACTCTTAGACAATTCATGCATGTATATATATATACATATATATATATAAATATATATATATATATATA
>NC_068984.1:132186433-132191092 GCF_001194135.2 Octopus bimaculoides | reverse complement strand
ATATGTATATGTATATATAGATATATACAATGGGCTTCTTTCAGTTTCCGTCTACCAAATCCACTCATAAAGCTTTGGTCGGCCCAAGGCTATAATAGAAGACACTTGCCCAAGGTGCCACGCAGTGGAACTGAACCCGGAACCATGTGGTTTGTAAGCAAGCTACTTACCACACAGCCACTCCAATGCCTATATATATATATATATATATATATTCTCTTTATTCATGATTAAGTTCTCAAATCATTTTCTTTTCGTTTTTGATTTATATATATATATATATATTATATGCATGTGGGTGTTTGTGTGCATGTGTGGATATATATATCGTCATCAACATTGTTTAACATCCACCTTCCATGCTAGAATTGGTGGAATGGTTTCTCAAGAACTGGCCAGGCAGAAGCCTGCACCAGATTTTTGTGACTATTTTGGCAGGATTTTTACAGCTGGATGCCCTTCCTAACACCAACCACAAGCACAGGTGAGGTTAGTTTTGACCAGATACATATATGTATGTGTACACGTACCAGTATGTATGCATGTATATTTTTAAAATTAATATGTTCACACAAAGGTATATGTGATAAAAAAATATATATATATATATATATGCATACATGAAAGGAAATTCCAAATGTAGAAGCTAAACTAAGAATTGAGAGGCCTCAAGGTAAGCTTAGCAAAGTCTAAGTTTTTAGTAAGTAGGAGAGGACAGGACCCTGGTATCTCCTGACACGTGGCCTTGCCTCGATATGCAGGAAAGTATTGGTATAAACTCCATATACTATACAGGATGTCAGCTATGAATACACAAAAGGGAATCATGATGATGATGAATCAGAGGCAGACTAACAGAGAAAAGAAGATTCATACAGAACAGATGCGCTGGAGCCCCATCGCTATGTTCTGAGTTCAAATTCCGCTGAAGTCGTCTTTGTCTTTCATCCTTTTGGGCTCGATAAATTAAATACCAGTTGGGTATTGGGGTTGATACAATTGACTTACCCATACCCCAAATTCCAGGCCTTGTGCCTATAGTAGAAAAGAACAGATGCACCGGAGCAGTATGTACTTTGAACACATCAAAAACAAATTTTCTTAAATACCTCTGATAGTTTTCTGGAGGTAGTTGAGAGCATTTTTGTTGGCTAGGTAACCTAATTAGTAGGGATAGTGGTTTCACTGAAGAAGAACATGCTGGAAAAATTTCCAGGAGGTTCTACTGCTGCTAGCAACATAAGTCTTTTCTCTCAGAGTGAAGGACAGACTGTATGACACTTGTGTTAGGACTGCAATGCTGCTCATAGTGGTGCCACATCAAAAGCACCCAGAACACACATTACGAAGGGTATCCAACTGTAGAAATTAAGCCAAAATCAGGCTGAAACTTGGTATTGCTCCCTGGCTTGCCAGCTCTGGTCAAACCATTCAACTCTTACCAGCATGGAAAATGGATGTTAAAGGCTGATGATGGTGATGATGATGATGATGACGACGACGACGATGACGACGAAGACGACAATGACGACAACGACATATACATATATGCACAACTGGGCAATTGGCCAAATTTCTCCCTTGCAACACCCTCACCACCTGTCATCTCTTTAAGTTTAGCTTTTCCTTGACACTACTAATTTTTCTCACTACCCAGAATCATTTCACTTGATATCCGTCCTCTCCACCCACATTTTACAGTGACCATTCCCATAGAGCTACCTAATCATCCCACCACCATGTCTCTTACTCTCCCCATGCATTATGCCTGCCTTTCTCCCACCCCGCACACTCTTGCAAACTACCCGATCACTCCCCACTATCATCATCATCATCATCATCATCATCATCATATCTCTCTTTCTCTCTCATCTTTCCTTGGTCTACTGTGCCATCTTTACTATTCTGCTACTTTTCATATCCATGCATCATTAGTCATCCTCTACCCCTTGTCCACCATTCACTACATCCACCTCTCAACCCTATCCAACCTCTACAGTTGTCACCTACTCTTCCCTACCTCCCTTCTTTATCATCCACTCAACATTTGTTCTTCATTCATCACATTCATCCCCTCACCCACTCTCCATCTGTCACCTCACCATACACTCTTGCAACCTTTACCCACCCATACTCTTGGTTCTTCTGCTCCTATTCAGTTCTGCTCACCTCATAACTTGAGGGTCCACCCACATACCTCATCATCGCTATATTTATCTCTTTCCCACTCCACCCCAATCACACCCTCGCCTGCTCTTCCAAAATGCAACTACGTAGCTCCTCAACAGCAAGGAGCTTGTTCTACTTTGACCCCTTCCCTCATGCTTTAACCCTTCCTTTCCTAGCACAAAGCTACCTCTTTTTTTTGGGGGGGGGGGGTTGTAGTTTTACAAGCTGCATGGCAATCTCACCTATGCTGGTTGCATGGAAATAGCACCCAGTTCATGCTGTAAAGTGGTTGGTATTAAGAAGAAGACCATCAGGCAGAAGGAACAATGCCAAAGTAGACACTGGAGCATAGGGCAGTCCTTGGGCTCATGCCAGCATGGAACATGCAAATTAAATGATGATGATAATGATGATGATGATTATGATATTTGTGTATATTTACATATAACTCTGGGGATGCAAACAAAAAATAGAACTCATAATCTATCTATCTATATCTCTATCTATCTATTTATCTGTCTGTCTATCTGTCTGTCTGTCTGTTTGTCTCTCTGTCTCTCTGTCTGGCTGTCTCTGTCTCTCTCTCTCTCTCTCTCTCTCTCTCTATATATATATATATATATATATATATATATACAAATATATTGCCTCATCTTCGAAACGCCTAGTTTAGAATAGAGGCAGCTGATGAAAGAAAAATTCCATAAGTGGCTCATCTGCTTTCCTATGTGTTCATTCTGTTGTCGGTAAAAGAGTCCGTTTTTTTGTGCTTTATGTTTCTGTTCGAAAGGCAAAGTCGACCTCGGTGGAATTTGAACTCAGAACGTAACGGCAGACGAAATACCACTAAGCATTTCGCCCGGCATGCTAACGTCTCTGCTAGCTCACTGCCTGCAATTCCCTCTGCAATTCTTTTCACCTTTCACTGACTGGCACAAAGCCCCCACCTCAAAACTACTCTCTTCAGTCAAAGGACTTTGTCTTGTCTTGCAAGTTACTTGGTGCCACAAAGAATAAAATGGCTAGTACACTCTATAAAGTGGTTGGTATTAGGAAGGGCATCCAGCAATAGAAACCTTGTCTCTCAAACCATCCAATCCAAGCCAGAATGGAAAATGGATGCTAGATGATGATAATGCTGCAGTTGATGGTGATATATGTGGATCTATTTTGTTATATATATATATATAACAAAACAAAACAAATAGTGAGGGATATATATATGTATGCATATATATGTGTGTGCGTGTGTGTGTGTATATATACATATACATATTTTTTCAGAATTTGTGCAAATGTGTATACAATAATATATTAGTTGAATAAAGTTTAAACATGAACTAAGTAGATGCTGGAAAGTTCTTGGCTTTAAGGGTGTCACAAAAGGCCTGGTTGGTGACCCAACCTTCCAAGTTTTTTGATAGGGCTTAGAAAAACTGAAGGACTGCTGCAATAAGTGTGTGAATCAGAGAGAGGTGGATATGTTGAAAAAAATCACAATTAACTGATCCTCCTCTATTTTCTTGTACCCAAAGTGATGATCTTCTCAACACCCCCTCATATATATATAAACAGAGAGAGTTAAATATATGTATATTTGCAAATATATATGTGCGAGTGTGTGCTTGAGTTTGTGTCTAACAAAATGTCTTACAAAAATAAGCGAAGAAAAGTAACTTAGTGACCAGTGCCACGAATTTGAGTAATAAAGACAAAGCCAAATACCTTTGGACAATGTAATTTGATACATCGAGCATTTCATGAATGGAGCATGTAGGAATTCTGTTTTATAAATTACCTTCTAACTTCAATAAGTCAAATAATGATTCACAGTTCTGTACATGAATCATGAAGTTCAGTAGCCATGTTTTCCTCTAATGAAACCAAAACGCAAGACAGTAAAAAATGATGAAAGGTCAATAAAATTCAGAGACCACTGTTTTATATATTTTACCAGGTGTTTGTTTCATTATGTTTAATCAAAATAAACGTTCAGTATATTTTAGATAGAATTTACCATTCTTTTCAGAGTGACAAGCTTAATTTAAAACTGAGGATATTTCTCAACAATCACTATTTATTATCACACACACACACACACACATGCATGCACACACACACACACACACACACATACATGTTATTTACACACATTCAGTTATCTAGCCATCGATGGCCAGATAACTGAAGAGATGGCGGCGTGGGTTTCCACCCCGACATCCGAAACTCGGAGTTTTATCATGGCTACCGAATAATTGTCACATATTATTTACAGATAAATTCTTCTATTTACATAATATCGAGGTCTCTTTCTTTCTTTTGTTGGCTTACCTTTTCTATCAATATATATATATATGTAAATGTTAGAGGTAATACTTGATAATTGTAAGCACCTGTGTATGCCAGCTCGTGGTCGGGGTGAATGAATAAATTGAAAATGTATTTTACATTTCCTATATATATATATGTATGTATGTGTATATATATATA
>NC_068984.1:132185218-132186237 GCF_001194135.2 Octopus bimaculoides | reverse complement strand
TATATATATATATATATATGTATGTATTGGGTTGGTGCATAATTATTGTGGCTTTTTTTCAACAAATTTTATTCAACAAAAACAATAACAATATTTAACAAAAACATCTTTAAATGACAGTCTGACCGTCTGCCAAGCAAATGGGAAGCAGTAATTGAAGTAGATGGTGAATATGCTCCGGAATAATTGTTTAAAGATGTTTTTGTTACATGTTGTTATTGTTTTTGTTGAATAAAATTTGTTGAAAAAAAGCTGCAATAATTATGCACCATTATATCTATATGTCTATATATATGTGTGTGTGGATATGCGTGTGTATATGTGTGTGTACATGCATGTGTGTGTGTGTGTGTGTGTGTGTGTAGACACACACACTAACACGTATTTTAATATAATCATATAATCTGAATATATATTTAAACATACATATATATACATGCAACTGTTGCTGTCACAGATTTTGACATTTTGAAATTAAGGGAAAATGTTCAAATGTGGTACATTGATGTGCATTTTCATAATGAACCTGGGTTTATGATTCAGTTATTCCAGAAAAACTTTAGAAAGATGTTACAGAGGTTTAAAATTATCCAATCATAAAAGAGAATTTGGAAGCTAAGCGTGATTTTGTGCATGATAAGCTGTGTATCGTAAAATGAAAGTAAACATTAGATAATGAGGTTTTAAACAAAATGTAAGTTATTCATAAGGGTTAATAAATATACAAAGATAGTGAGTGTCAAAGAGTATGGTAAATCTATAGAGAGAGACAGATGGAGAGTGATAGATAGAGAGTGGGGGAATTGTCAATCTAAAGTTGAGTATTCTCTCATAGCAAATAATATTATTTTTATTGTTTGCAAACAACATTGAGTGTGGAATGCTAATTTCGAAAATCAAAATCGTTTTAATCAAGGAAGCACTGTTTCAGAATCATTATGGGCTAAACACACATACATAACCACATACACTCACATTTATATAGTGTGTGTGTATATATTCATATATATATATATATA
>NC_068984.1:132182257-132184877 GCF_001194135.2 Octopus bimaculoides | reverse complement strand
ATACATATATTATATATACTTTTCTACTCTAGGCACAAGGCCTGAAATTTTGGGGGAGGGGGTCAGTCGATTAGATCGTCTCTAGTACACAACTGGTACTTAACTTATCGACTCCGAAAGGATGAAAAGCAAAGTCGACCTTGGTGGAATTTGAACTCAGAAACAAAAGACAGATGGAATACCGCTAAGCATTTCGCCCGGCATGTATATATAATATACATATAGATTCTACCCTTTGTTCTGTTTGTATTAATAGCACCTTTGGGAATAGTCAAGCATTTCTGGAAAGACAAAATATTTCTTCTACACATATTTATAATTGATTCCTGAAATTCAGTTTTTAGGAATGATTTATTTATGGCTGTATGATTTATTTATGACTGGTTTACTTATGCCTTTGACTGTAGATGTAAATAGAAATAAATGAATGAATGGTCGACTTTTGTGGTCGATAATGTCCAGCCTAGTTCTTTATTCATTTGTGTACCATCATGTGAAATCTGAGGCCAAAGTCAGATGCCCTATGGCAACTGCGTACTAGACACATGATGAAACGCTCTCTTGTGTTGGTTCTAACTTTCATCACCACATGCTTTTCCAGTTGGCTGACTTGGGTTTCATTTTCCCTTGTGAATTGCCTGCCTCTACTCAGACCTGTTCATGGCCATTGTCCTTCAGTAATGTCACATTTCTGGAGGGATTTTTTCAAGGTGTCTCTTTAGTGAAATTTTGACCATACCCTTGGTTGATGCTTTAAACCCTTTAGCATTCAGATTGTTCTGTCAAATGTAATGCTCATTTATTCACATTGTTTTGAATTAATCATGCATTATCTCGTAGCTATGAGATTTTGATGAGGCAACTGTTAAGTTTTGGAATGATATTGCAGGATTGGTGTGAACATAAAACAAGTAGAATATTTTGGCCAGATATGGCCCATTTAAATGCTAAAGGGTTAAACATCGTTTTCCATAAAGCATGTGAAATAGCTTGTGTATTTTGTAATGTGTGTGTGTGAGTGTGTGTGTGTTTGTGTGTGTGTGTTTGTTCGTTTGCTCATTCTGAGCTCACTTCAATGCTGCTGATAACATATAATCCAGTATGACCTATTGTATGGTTGAGTCTTCAACAACTAAACCAGCCCACACCCTAGAAGGCTATTAGCCTGGTGAGGAGGAAGTTGCTAAGAAACCCCAAAAGACAAATAAGATCTATGAAGAGAATGACTGAACTTAGCATTGCATGAATGTCCATCTAACTATAGTGTGTAGAGACATAGAAATACACATGTTGGTAGATAAGCACTCTGTAATACCACTTAATACTCTCTGTCACAGATTGAAAAATGTTTATGGAGAACAAATCTGTGATTCAATCGTCTTGACTGCTCGTAGCATAAAACTGCTGACTGAAAAAAACAAAACAAATGATATCTTACAATGATGGAAGGTGTACTTTTGGACTAATCTGAATACTGCCCCACCCCCACCTCTTCCTCCTTGTTGTTGTCGTCATCGTCATTATTATCTAATGTCTGTTTTCCATGCTGGTATTCGTTGGACAGTTTGACAGGATTCAGTGAGTTGCAGGGCTGCATTGTGCTTCGTGTAAGTTTTGACGTGGCTTCTATGACTGGATATCTTTCATAATGTCAACACCGTTTTGCAGTGTGTGCTGGGTGCATTTTCATGCCATTAACACCAGTGAAGTTGCCAAGTAACTTGCATGACAAAAAAGAACAAAAAAGAACAAAAAAGGAAGAAAAGTCCTTTCAACTAATTGGGTGGAAAATTTAAGAGGGTAGAGAGGTACCCTCTTTATGCCAGAGACAAGCAGTGACATCTTGCTATAGATAAAATACATGGCTTCTCCACTTTATGTAAAGGTAACCATGTGTCTTCTCTCATCAGTTGATGAGAATATTTTTTTTCATCAGTTTGAGAAAGGCCAGAAATCTTATAACTTGCTAATTAACTTAAACTTAACGAAGTTCACACAACAATCAAATGAATGTTATATGAGGAGTCTTCTAGTCAGAATGGTATACATCCTGAAGTCTATCAATAAGGTAACTGGGAATTGCATTGTAAATTCTTGGGACTCGTTTCACTTACATAGAGCAACAGTCACGTTCTCCAAGACTTTAGAGACACTTCCATCAAGCATCTTTACATAAATAAAGGAAGCAAAATCCTGGGTTGTCTTATCCTGAACAGGCTGGTTATTCATTTTGTTGGCAAAATTTACCTTGAATCTCAATGTGGCTTTAGACCAGATAGAGCGATCATCAATATGATATATTCTTCAAACCCTCATGTATAATGAGGGTTCCTTTGGGCTTAAAATTTGGAAAAAAGGTTTTGTAAGGGATTATAATAGTATCCATGTATAAGAAACTCCCATATTTTTTTACCTTAATTTTTGTCAAAAAAGGGTTCCTTATGCACATTAAAATACGGCAATTTGAATGGTTTTCCCCCACATGGCTAACTCTATGAGTGCTACTGACAATGTAGTTATACAGAACTTGTTACATGATCAAGCTGTCAGTGACTAAAACATCATCTTCGTCATAATCGTCATAATCATCAATGTCGTTGTCGTCATCATTGTCCTCCTC
>NC_068984.1:132169242-132181668 GCF_001194135.2 Octopus bimaculoides | reverse complement strand
AGTTAAACCACCCTCAAATTATACTCTGCCTTCTTAGGAAACAGAACGATACATTGGATGATGTAGTCTTACATAATAATCATATAAAGACAGGTTGGTCATGGCAGGAATACCTTTAGTTATTGGGCTTCTCAAACATGGTTCACCAAGGGCTGAACAACAATAACAACAACTATTATCTCTATTCTCCATTCCCCTCATTACTATGTACTATACATCAGTAGTTTTCAGGCTGCCGCCCCCTTGGCACCTGGGCCACATTCCTCACGACCCCCTCACCCATTCCACCACAAATATAAACCATTTTCTGCAGCAAATTCAAAACACAAATATTTCACAAGTATTTCACAAATAAAACTTAAACCTAATTAAACCTAATTAATATTTTCTTTCTTACAGCTATCACCCCATTTTGGCCACCCCATTATCATCCCACTTTTCTTCAACATCCCTCTGGATCTTTCCACCCCCACCAAGGGGGCAGTACTGCCCACTTTGGGAACCACTGTTTCAAATGATGCATACATACTAGTTGAAAGTTCTGGCGAATAATATAATCTTTTAATTTTCGTCATAGGAGTGGCTGTGTGGTAAGTAGCTTGCTTACCAACCACATGGTCCCAGGATCAGTTCCACTTCGTGGCACCTTGGGCAAGTGTCTTCTACTATAGCCTCGGGCCGACCAAAGCCTTGTGAGTGGATTTGGTAGATGGAAACTGAAAGAAGCCCATCATATATATATATATATATATATGGGTGACACGTAAAAGCACCCACTACACTCTCTGAGTGGTTGGCGTTAGGAAGGGCATCCAGCTGTAGAAACTCTGCCAAATTAGATTGGAGCCTGGTTTTGCGATCCGGTTTCACCAGTCCTCAGTCAAATCGTCCAACCCATGCTAGCATGGAAAGCGGACGTTAAACGATGATGATGATGATGATGATGATGATGATGATGATATATATGTGTGTGTGTATATGTTTGTGTGTCTGTGTTTGTCACCACCCCCAACATCGATTGACAACTGATGCTTAGTGGTTCAGCAAAATAAGTACTAGGCTTACAAAGAATAAGTCCTGGGGGTCGATTTGCTCGACTAAAGGCGGTACTCCAGCATGGCTGCAATCAAATGACTGAAACAAGTAAAGAAGTAAAACTAACAGAAAGATGGAAAATAATGTTCATTCTTGAATACTTCCATTTTATTTATATTTGAAATGTTTTCTCCTACGTTTTTTTAATTGCAATGTCTCACTATGAACATTTTGAAATTATACTTCTGATGATTTACAGGAATCATTTTGAATATTATTATTATTATAGCAAGTTTAAAGTGATTTCTTCTGCACCATAAACAATTTACCATTTCTGTGGTGCCTCCCTTCCCTTGATGCCTTAAGCATTCTTACTTTGCTTAATGGTTAATCCAGCGCTGGTCCATAGGAACACATATTGCCTCCCGTTTATTGTTTTCACTGAGAATTACATTAAGGGATCAAGTATAATGAATAATGATTAGGTTGTCCAATTGATTGAACAACTGGAATACTCGTCGGTTGAAACAATGGTGGATCAAATTACATGTTTCTGTACTATTATTATTCGTGATTACGTGTGTGTTTGTAGATATGCATAACTGCATATCAAAGTTCATCAGTGTGTGTGTGTGTGTGTGTGTGTGTGTGTATGCAATTCAGAATGATTGTATGTAAGAGTGCAATAAAAGAATCAAGTGAATGTGTGTGTATATCTGTATGTGTATTTGTATATGCATGTGTGTGTGAGTGGGATTGTCCTAGTGCATATGTGTACATCTATGTGATTGTACTTAAAGTGTGTATGTGCATAAGGATTGTGTGTTTGTTGAATACATTAATGTGTGTGTGCACAAGCATGTGAGTGGAGTGTGTAAGGATGTAGGAATGTGCGTGTGTGTGTGTGTGTGTGTGTGTGTATGGAGTATGCAGAGTGTCTATGTATAAGTATGTATAACTGTGTGTGTGTGAATGTATTTTGCCAAAACAGCTAATTCAATTAAACACGATGGGTAGGCCATATGGGGAAGTGTTGAATTATGAATGATTTCAGATTGGAGGATCAATGTTCATTTGCTTTATAATGTCTGTGTATTTTTTGCATGCCAGCATGAGTTAGATAAAATGGGCAGTTATTTGGGGTAGAGATTTTTAGCCAGAAGCTCTTCTTGGCACCAATATTTATGTTACTTTTTTTTTGTTGTTTTTTTTTTGTTTCTTTTCATCAAGTAAGGGCTTTTCTTATTTTAGAGGTCTTTGAGAGCATGGAGCAATTAGTTATGTGTCAACAAGGAATATCAGCACCATCACCATTTTGCTGAAGTGGTGACATGTGACATATCGACTCATTCACACACACACACACACAGCTTATGTGTATGTATACGTGTATTTATATAGGTATATGTACCAACCACATGGTTCCGGGTTCAGTCCCACTGCATGGCACCTTGGGCAAGTGTCTTCTACTATAGCCTTGGGCCAACCAAAGCCTTGTGAGTGGATTTGGTAGACAGAAACTGAAAGAAGCCCTTCGTATATATGTGTATATATATATATATATATATATATGTATATATATATATATGTATGTGTATGTATATGTTTGTGTGTCTGTGTTTATCCCCCCAACATCGCTTGACAACCGATGCTGGTGTGTTTACGTCCCCGTAACTTAGCAGTTCGGCAAAAAAGAGGCCGATAGAATAAGTACTAGGCTTACAAAAAATAAATCCTGGGGGGCGATTTGCTCGACTAAAGGCGATGCCCTTCCTAACGCCAACCACTCCGAGAGTGTAGTGGGTGCTTTTGCGTGCCACCAGCACGAAGGCCAGTCAGGCGGTACTGGCAACGGCCATGCTCAAAATGGTGTATTTTATGTGCTACCTGCACAGAAGCCAGTCCAGCGGCACTGGCAACAACCTCGCTTGAATGATTTTCTAATATGCTACCAGCACAAGTGCTAGAAGGCAATGCTGGTAATGATTACGCTCAAATGGTGCTACTTACGGGCCACTAGCATGGAAGCCAGACAGCTGCTTTGGCAATGAACACACTCGACAGTGCTGTTAGTGCTCCACTGGCGCGGTGACCAGTCATCGAGTATGGTTCAATTTTGATTTCACTTGCCCCAACAGGTCTTCGCAAGCAGAGTTCAGTGTCCAATGAAGGAGAGGTTGGCATGGGTGCCAGTCGTCAGATTCGGTTCGATTTCGATTGTTATATCTATATATTTGTGCATTCCTTCTTGTTGAGATTAGGAGATCCAACCATATATGAATTGGTACAATTTCGTCTCACCAGTGTTCAGGGAACTCAGTTGTGATAGCTTACCTTTTTACCTCCCACTCTGCTTCTCACAGCTTGCTTTTGGCCAATCAATATCAATTACCTTCCTTTAAACGACTTTACTGTATCCCTTTATGATTAAAACACACTGTGTTTCCTGTCACATTAGCAAGGCAATTTTCTCAATTTACTCTGCTTGATACCTTAAACATTAGCCACTGGGCAACAATTATTAAAATATTGTTGCTTATTTTGTTCATAAAACCTCATTTCTACCTTTCTTCATCAGAAGTATCCTGTGCAATCGATTTGCAAAAGCCTTTTATTTGTGATTTATATCTTGAATTTGAAATGTGCCTTTTGCTTTTAAGTAGAATATACATCTTTATGATATCATGTAAACTATGTTGTTACCTTTCATGTGTGTTAATGTATGTACATACAAATGTGCATGCATGTACGCACACACACACACGAATTTTCATTCTATCTCTGTTTTCTCTTATTCCTTTCTGTCAGAGAGCATAGGCTCGAATTGTAAAAGACTTTTCCATTGTTGAGTGCCTGTGTATCACCTTATAGCTTTGTTGGAGCATGAAATACATACATACCTACCTACCTACCTACATACATACATACATACATACATACATACATACATACATACATACATAATCTCTTTCTTCTGGTTATTTCATCATGTTGAACCATTAATACCTACACATATTTTTTCCTCTCTCCTTTTTTTTCTCTTAAGCCTTTCTTTCGAAGAACATAGATTCGAAACATAAAAGAATTTTCCATTCTTCCTGAGCCTTAAACTAATACAGCTGCTTATTGTTCCTACACCTGTCTGTCTTTTGTTTTCTGTAAATTTGAACTGTAGATAGTTAGATTGACTGACAGACAGACAGATAGGCTGTTAGGTGGACAAGTGGGTAATTTACATGGTTATATACATTCCTTTGAGTAGAAATGAATTCTTCAAATTAAAAATTAAAGATTTGAATTGTTTTACTTTTTCTTGCACAGAGTTACTTTTGGATTGGAAATTTGCCAGCTGCTCACTGATGCCCTGCTCAATGGATGGAGATTTTGCTGTTTTACCATTTTTGTCCTACGACTAAAGCATGACCTCAGTAGATTTACCACTGATTCTCTCAAATGCACCACAAAATTCACGGCCTCTTATTGAAACACGGACCAAAAATATGGCACAGAATTTTAACACATGGAAATTAGAAGTGGTGTCTAAAAATGTGGGGTCTAAAAATGTGAGTAAATATCCCCCTTTAAGTCAAATCCCTTCTGACAGTAGAAAAAAGACTCCTCCACCCGTTGACAAAACCATCTCAAGTGCAAGAGATTTCAGAAGCCCTAGAACTCAACAGTTGGTCCCAACTTCAGCACAAAGCAAACAAAAGGGTTTATATAATGGTTCAACCAACAGACCAACGTTGGTTCATAGCTACAGTACACCTACAATGTCATCAACTTCAAGGCTGAAGACACCACGATCTGCTTGTGTTTCAACAAAAACATTGGGGTCAAGAGGTAAGGTCACTGCTGAATCTGGAAGTAGTCAGACTGAAAATAGCATTGTTCCAATAAAAAGCTTCAACTCATTGTGTAGCCTAAGAGATAACGGTTTGCCCAACAAGCCCAGCTCTGGACTGAATTCCCCCAGACTGTCTAACATCACAAGTTTATCTTCCCCCAGGCAGTTACTAAATGCTGGAGCCAGTAAACAAAGTAAGAAAACACCAAACACTGCCCGGGGGTTTGCATCGAAACCATTAGCTCGAAGTTTTAACAGAGCAGGGAAGAGTATTAATAAGAAAGTTACAACAGAGAACAAAAAAAACCAACCACATAGTAATCATGTGGATGATACCGATGAACGGATTATAAACTGGCTTATTGGGGTTGAGGACAGTGAACCTGAGGAGCCAGTTGCTCCCTTTATTGAATACTCAGACCAACCCTTACAAACAGATATAGCTGTACATATTGTTTACAATGGGGATTGAGAACACAGATTTCAAAAGGTAAGTCATGCCCTGTAATTATAATCTTTTATTATTCCTGGAAATAACAAAGAAACCATAGGCATAGGAATGGCTGTGTGGTAAGTAGCTTGCTTATGAACCGCATGGTTCTGGGTTCAGTCCCACTACGTGGCACCTTGGGCAAGTGTCTTCTACTGTAGCCTCAGGCCAACCAAAGCCTTGTGAGTGGATAACGGTAGTGCATCAGCATGGCCCGCAGCTCTGAGCTGACACTATAAAAAAAATTTTTTTTTAATCCTTTTTGTGACACTCTGCCTAGCCTAATAAAGTAGCTGTTCTCAAATTGATAAATGAATCATCATCATCATTATCATCATTTAATGTCCACTTTTTCCTGCTTGAAAGGGTCCGACAGCATTTATTGGAGCTGATTTTCTACAGCTCGCTGCTCTTCCTGTTACCAGCCCTTGCCTGTATCCAAGCAAGGTAGTATTTTCCCCACAGCTAGACATGTCTTGCACAGAAGACTGGAAATAAATTAATTTTAAATGTATGATGATGATGATGCTCATTCACAGCCATCACATGATGCTTAGACAATGGTACACACAAACACACACACACACACACACACACACACACACACAGTGACAGGCTTCTTTCAGTTTCCATTTACGAAATACACTCACAAGGCTTTAGTCAGCTCAGGGCTATAGCAAAAGATACTTGCCCAAGGTACTGTGCAGTTGGACTGAACTGAACCCAAGACCACATGGTTGGGAAGCAAGCTTCCTAAACACACAGCCAACATAAATTGATAAAGCCAATCTACCATCGTAACATAGGGAAATTGTTTACCCTCGTTTTTATTCAGCAGAAGACAAAATAGACTTTTAGAGGCATGAAGAACTATTTGTTAATAACCAAATGTACTCTTTCCTTGTTTAAGACAGTAAGTTATAATCCTTGGGAAATTGGGCAATATTATCTAGCAAGCTGAGTGATCACATAGAAGCTCCTTCATAAATGATATGTTGGCTTGCAGTGTAAGGTTCAAATTCTTCCATTCTCCCATACGTAAAGCTGCTTTTATCTGACTATATCCTATTCTGGAAGACCTCACATTCTCACATCCACTTAACAGTATGCAAAATAGAGATAAGTACTATGGATAATTGTGATATGAAGGTGGGTAGGAAGGATAATACATAAAGGCTTAAGAAGTTTGATTCCCAACCATTTGGCTCCAAGTTCAGTCCCACTGCTTGGCACCTTGGACAAGTGCCTTCTGCTATAGCCCCAAGCAAACTAAAGACTTGTAAGTAGATTTGGTAGAAGGAAACTGAAAGAAGCCCATTGTGTATGTGTGTGTGTGTGTGTGTGTGTGTGTGTGTAGCATGTATGTATGTATATGTCTATGAGTGTGTGAATGTTTGTGTTTCCTTGTCTTTATACCATGTCATATGCTAAAGGTTGGGTCAATAACTCAGGTCAAGTGATGATACACTAAATGTTCACTTTGTCATAGAAATGATGCTGTGGCCAATAGCCACTGGTCAATAGCCACCCATATCAAACTAATATCTGAAACTGAATTACTTTGGTCTAATATTCCTGCATGGATACATTAAAAGAGGACGAGGGGACATTGGATTGTTGTAAAGGGGTACTGCAAAAGTGTTAGTAAAAGAAAAGGAGTAATATTTAAAAGGGGGTCTGAGAAGCATAAGATTAGACATTAAATAAGAAAAGAAGAGAGATCTTCAGATAAATATGAATGTCAATAAGTGTGTCAGGGGACCATAAAACTGTGGCTTATCTATTTTATTTTTTTTTATGGCAGACTCAGAAAGTGCTCACAACCTTTTTGCAAAGTCTTTTAGACTGTCAGGGTGGGAGCGGGGACCTTAACAGAGTGAAATCTTGATAACTTCAGATTAGAAAGAAGTGTAATTAATTATGAAGTGATTCCTGTAAATCAATCTTGGTGTGAATGAAAACTAGTCAGCTCTGTTAAGCAGTGTTTAGGTAAGGTGTGTCTAAAGTGCTGTTACAGCTATTCCTTTCAGTTTGAAATAAAAAAAATTGGCAGGTCAGCTTATTAGATGTATAATGTTGTTGTTGGCACTCCATCGCTTACGACGTCGAGGGTTCCAGTTGATCCGATCAACGGAACAGCCTGCTCATGAAATTAACGTGCAAGTGGCTGAGCACTCCACAGACACGTGTACCCTTAACGTAGTTCTCGGGGATATTCAGCATGACACAGTGTGACAAGGCTGGCCCTTTGAATTACAGGCACAACAGAAACAGGAAGTAAGAGTGAGAGAAGGTTGTGGTGGAAGAGTACAGCAGGGTTCGCCACCATCCCCTGCCAGAGCCTCGTGGAGTTTTAGGTGTTTTCACTCAATAAAAGCTCACAACGCCTGGTCTGGGAATTGAAACCGCGATCCTATCACCGCGAGTCCGCTGCCCTAACCGCTGGGCCATTGCGCCTCCACGGATGTATAATAGTGATATACTAAAATTACAATAACCTAGGACAGTTATAATTGCCTCTCCTAAAAAAAATTTCAAAACCTCTGTAATGTACCTCATATGTGATACCATATAACCACATGTTATAACCTAAACTGGTGAATGAAACTGGGTGGAGGCAAAAAAGCCATTGGACAGACTGAGTCTGCCTGATTACATTAAGAGTAACAAGTGTTTGTGGAGTATATAACATCTTCCATCATGATGCAGTTAGTAAGTAGTTCCATTGACTGAATAACTGGATCAGTTGTTTGTTGTGATAAGAGTCCATCATTACTGATGAATGTGTCCTTGAGTCAATAGACCAATGAAGAAGTCTCTACATGAGGGGGTCAGCAAATTTCTTATGTCATTAATTCCTTCATGGAATCATTAATAAATTATTGACCTCAATCATGAAAATGTCTAAAATACAATTAATCATCATCATCAACATCGTTTACGTCTGCTTTCCATGCTAGCATGGGTTGGATGGTTTGACTGACGACTGGTGGAACCTGAAGGCTACACCAGGCTCCAATCTGATTTGGCAGAGTTTCTACAGCTGGATGCCCTTCCTAACGCCAACCACCCCAAGAGTGTAGTGGGTGCTTTTACGTGCCACCGGCACGAGGGCCAGTCAGGCGGTACTGGCAACAGCCACGCTCAAATGGTGTTTTTTACGTGCCACTTGCACAGGAGCCAGTCCAGCGGCACTGGCAAAGACCTTGCTCGAATGTTTTTTCACGTGCGCTGCAACTACAAGAGTTTGCTTTCCTTAATCACCTGAATGTAGCCCCAAGCAAACCAAAGCCTTGTAAGTAGATTTGGTAGAAAGAAACTGAAAGAAGCCCATCATGTGTGTGTGTGTGTGTAGCATGTATGTATGCATATCTCTGTGAGTGTGAGAATGTTCGTGTTTCCTTGTCTACCATGTAATAGTTGTAAATAAGTATCAGTCATGCAAGCAGTGTCATTCATTTCCAATATTTTGTATTACATTTGACCATGGAGAAATATTACCTTGTTTGGAAACAGATGGGTGGGGGAGGGTGGCCACAGGAAGGGCACCTGATCATAGAAAATCTGCCTCAAATAAACTCCATCTGATCTATGCAAAAATGAAAAAATGGATATTAAAATTATGATGATGTAAACTATAAAGAGACAAAGAAGAAGGCACATGTGAATATATGAAGTGGGGATATGATTACAGAGTACGAGGAGAAGGAAATTAGTATTTCAAATAGTGCCATTCATAATATAGGATGAACATTTGAGGAGTTTACAGGAATGAGTTCAAGTCTTGTCAAGATCGATCCCAGTTTTCCACTTCTTCATCTCTTTCTTTACAGTACGTTTAATGGCAAACAAGCAAACAAGTCTTTTACTTATTTAGTTAAACTTTTAGTTGTCATTGGGATGATTAGAACTTGAAATATGTCTTCCTAGCATTCAAGACTGTTGAAGAAAGATATGAGTCACAAGAAATGTTTGAACTCATAATTAGCAGTTTGACTGATTTATGGAGAAGCTGAACTCGCCCTGGTTGTTGCGGCTATGTCTGTAACAATATCATCATTTGTAACATAATGACTCGAATGATACATTACTAGAAGTTTCTGGCATTCGGTTATCTGACAGTCATAGATAATTAAAGCAAAGGCAGGTGTCTTGTTTTAACATGTCTTTACTCATAGAAAATATCCTGAGAAACACTCAATGTGGGCTATGAAGATAATTACTGATAACCAAGCAAGTGGAAGACTGATGGCTAAGTAGATTTTCGAACATTATTTAATTAAGCTCAACTGCGAGACATGTTCCTCACTAATATATGATTTCAATGGTAACTTCAGAGTAGTAACAGCTGCCATTTACTTAATCTAGCTTATAGCTTCACAGTTTATACTATCTAGATGTACACCTTTTCTCACATAAGCCAATGAGGGAGCATCCAAGTGGTCATTTGACTTGCTTGAAGTAGCAGCTAAATCTCCTTTGAATCACACCATAAAGGGAAGAGCCTGTTAGATAATATAGCCCTATATATCCTTAAAAAGGATAGGATGACCCTGATCGGGATGCTTTAGATCAGGGGTTTTCAAACTGTTGTCCGCAAGGATATGACAGGGGGCCCATGGACAGCAAATACTTTTTATGGGCAATTTGATTTTATATGTTTTTTAATCGAAATCTTTTAATAGACAATAAACCCATTTGTTAAATACTGTTAAATAAATAAATGTAAAAATATGTTATTTTAAGCAAATATTTATGTATAAATTTCATAAGCGTTTATAAGGTAAAGCCTGAAATATAAAGGGGTCCGCAAGTCAAAAAGTTTGAAAACCCCCGCTTTAGATCATAGGCCTACTCCATTGAAGTTGAAGTTATATATAACAACAACCTGTCTCACATGAACTGTACACCCCTTTCGAATTATCATTCATTGAGATTGAAACGATTGAGAATACCAATGTAGAGACACAGTTTTCGATTCTCATCCAGTCATTCACTGTTCAGTCTCTTTCAAATATTTTTGTGGCTGCATTCACAGTTTATTTGAAAATATGTGTATTCTATCTTCAACCGTAGCTCAGTCTTTCAAAAATAGTTTTGTTCATAGGCGTAGGAGTGGCTGTGTGGTAAGTAGCTTGCTTACCAACCACATGGTTCCGGGTTCAGTCTCACTGCGTGGCACCTTGGGTTGGTGTCTTCTACTATAGCCTCGGGCTGACCAAAGCCTTGTGAGTGGATTTGGTAGACGGAAACTGAAAGAAGCCCGTCGTATATATGTATATATATATGTGTGTGTGTGTATATGTTTGTGTGTCTGTGTTTGTCCCCCCCCCCCAACATCGCTTGACAACCGATGCTGGTGTGTTTACGTCCCTGTAACTTAGCGGTTCGGCAAAAGAGACCAATAGAATAAGTACTAGGCTTACAAAGAATAAGCTCTGGGGTCGACTTGTTCGACTAAAGGCGGTGCTCCAGCATGGCCGCAGTCAAATGACTGAAACAAGTAAAAGAGTAAAAGAGTTGAATGTATGGGTTGTACAGAGTTATTATAAGGTAAGATGACCCACAGAATTAGTAGTGGTCTGTATAAGCAAAAGTTAAAGCAAAAAGAAAGTTCAAAGATGAAAATAAATTACAATGAGTTAATTTGATATAAGGAGTGAGAAATCCAATGTTTTTGAACACATAATCATTCTTTAGCAAAATAAAAAAAAATTTTGAATTTTGGATCAAGGCCAGCAATTCTGGGGGAGGGGATAAGTTGATTACATTGACCCCAGTGTTCAATTGGTACTTATTTTGTCAATTCCAAAAGGACAAAAGGCAAAATCTATCTCAACAGAGTATGGACTCAGAGCATAAAGACAGATGAAATGGTGCTAAGCATTTTGTCCAGCTGGCTAATGATTCTGACAGCTTGCCACCTTAGAGTGACCATTAATAATTAATGTTTTTGGCTTGGAAAGCAGTTTTCACACGCCCAGTTTATCATGCATAAACATACTTTTTGGCCATATTTAATCTCTAAATCAGATTATAATGTTGTTAGTAATTCCAGCAGTTTTGCAACATTATAGATATTTCCAATGCAAAACTTAAGATCATCAAAGAAGAAGTTATGGGGGTGAGTTCCATCTGTGTTCCTTGGTGCTGCCGACCCTAGCATGTAAACAATATTCACTGCAGATGGTGCTAAAATATACGAAGAGGTCTTCATAAGCCTTTCGGTGGTAGTAAAAAGGGCAGCCTATGCTTTTACTAAATTCCAATTTCCAGCAATCATGGGTGAAGAACAAAATCAAATGCCTTTTTCTAATGAAGCCATACTGTTGCAAAGTTTCTATTTAACACACATACACACAAAATTTGAGCAGATAATTATAATCCAGGCTTATCACCTCGTCAGCATTTCATGTAAGAACTTGGCTAGCATAGTAAGTACTCCATTAACTGAATAAACATCAATTAAAATCCAGTCGATTAGAAAGGTGAACACTTGGCAAATTCAAAGTGTAATCCATTAAGTATAACATATGCTTCTCAGTGTATAATAACAGATTCAGTTTTTGGCACAAGGCCAGCAATTACAGGAGAGGGGCTAAGATAATTGCATCAACTCCAGTGCTCAATTGGTACTTGCATAATTGACCCTGAAAGGATGAAAAGAATAGCTAACCTTGGTGGAATTTGAACCCATGACATAAAGATGAACAAAATGGTGTTTACCATTTTACCCTGTGTGCTAAACATTTCTGTCAGCTCACCACCTTCACAGAATGTACAGGGTGTCCACAAGGTTTGGGTACATGGAGTAAATAAAATCATAACATAAACAATTAAATATAAGAAATAATAATTTCTTAAAGTATGTGTTAATCCCCATGTACCCGGAATTTGTGGACACCCTGTATAATAATAATGATTTAAATGAGGAAAAGAGAAATTTGTATCAATGTTACAATCGTTTCAGTGATTGAACATTTTTTATTCCTTCTCACATATACAGTTATGCAATACATGCAATATAAGCAACATATGCAATAAAATAAAATAA
>NC_068984.1:132164141-132165200 GCF_001194135.2 Octopus bimaculoides | reverse complement strand
TATATATATATGGAAGAAACAATACATATTATTATATGCTTGCAATTTCATATGCTTATGTGTACACATACACACATAAACAAATATATATTTATAGATATATACATACAATTGCACACACATGCACACATGTGTATACAAAGAACTGTGTAGTATATCATGTACTTACAACTCTGAATGCACATGTGCACATTGAATATCATCATTATCACCACCATGTATGATGTCACCATCATCATTGTTGTCATTGTTGCCATGGTTGTTGCTTTTGTCATCACTGGCAGTGGTCTTGCCTTCTTCTTCCACACCATTATAGAAAGGATCCGCATGATCATCCTCACCATTGGCTTCATCCTCATCACCATTACTGTCCTGTCTTCCTTCTCAGGACACTTCATTAGCAGAGTCAGTAGAGCATCAAACAAAATGCTTTGCAGTGGTTCTTCTAGCTCTGTACATTCTGGAGTTCAAATTCGGCCAAGGCCAACTTTGACTTCCATCTTTTTGGGGTAGGTAAAATAAAGTACCAATCAAGTACAGGGGTCAATGGTATCAATCAACCCACTGCATCCAAAGCTTCTGGTTTTCTACCTTAATTAGTAGCCATCATTATCATATTGTGAAGATGTGTGGCCTATTAGTTAGGGTGCTGCACTCATGATTGCCAGACCATGGGTTCGATTCCAAGACTGGGCAGCATGTTGTGTTCTTGAGCAAAACACTTCATTTTATGTTGCTCTAGTGTTGTGTGGGGACCAGCATGTTGAAGAATAGACCCAATGTTTCCTCTACATGTTGTAAAAGGCAACTAAAAGAGGTTGAGGTAGAATCTGCACCCCCGACCTCGTAAAACCTTCACCAGCAACAACGACCCAAACAGACCCATGGGTTGGAGTGTTGTCACCTGAGAGGTGGAAGGCGTTATCCGCCCCAGCAGTAGGGAATCACCAACAAATGGTGGAAACAGCAACACGCTGTTACAGCACATCCCCCAATACTACTACTACTACTACCACCACCACCACCAACACCAGCACCACCACCACTTCCACCACCACC
>NC_068984.1:132162557-132163704 GCF_001194135.2 Octopus bimaculoides | reverse complement strand
TATACATATATATGTATATATATATGTATTCTTTAATTCTTTTATTCTTTTGCTTGTTTCAGTCATTTGACTGTGGTCATGCTGGAGCACCGCCTTTAGTCAAACAAATTGAACCCAGAACTTATTCTTTGTAAGCCTAGTACTTATTTCATCGGTCTCTTTTGCCGAACTGCTAAGTTACAGGGACACAAGTACACCAACATCGGCTGTCAAGCGATGGTGGGGGCACAAACACAGACACACAAATACATACATACATATGTATATATATATATATATAGAGAGAGAGAGATAGATAGATGATGGGCTTCTTTCAGTTTCTATCTACCAAATTCACTCACAAGGCTTTGATCAGCCTGAGGCTATAGTGGAAGACACTTGCACAAGGTGCCATGCAGTAGGAGTGAACTTTCAACCATGTGGTTGGGAAACAAGCTTCTTACCACACAGCCACTCCTGCGCCTATATATGTATATCATTTGATAAATGCAGGATTTAAATATGAGCTACAATAAATTTCATGCACAAAGAGTATGCTAATCAGACGATCTTATAAAGTGTTCTGTGAACTAACCTGCCATCCTTTTCAGGTTCAAAATAAACATCACTGCTCTCTAAGAAAAAGTAAAAAAGAACAAGCAAGAATGAGAAAAGAAAAATGAGAAAAAAGCATATGTATAAATAATAAATAATATTGGTAGTGATCGCTTCAAAGTTTCACCATTAGAATTGTTTTTGAGAAGTTAATTCTAATAGCAAATCTTTGACGTAAGAAGTCACTATTAATATTAGATATCATTTTGATCATATGATTAGTATCTGAGTCCTTTTTTCTGTGTATGTTTAATGTACTAACTACACAAACATATTAAAGAAGAATACACACACACACACACACACACACACACATTCCTCTTTTGTAGGGTATATATACATATATATATTGGAAGGCTTGGAGGTGATGTACAGGAATTATATATTAGAAAAAATAATAATCAGGTACTCAGATGTCTAGATGGTTGTATATTTACAGATTTTTATTCATATGTCACATGTTTTATAAATTAGCACTTTCACTTAGTTTTGTAGGGTTTTCAAGTTTTGAAAACCCTACAAATTTGAAAACCCTACAAAATTTGAAAACCCT
>NC_068984.1:132159032-132162301 GCF_001194135.2 Octopus bimaculoides | reverse complement strand
ATATATATATATATATATATATATATATACATATAAAATATAAATAATTAATTTAATGTTTTTGATTTTTTTAAGAATATATAAATAAAGAAAACTGTAAATAAATATTCAATAAATAAATAAATAAAGACAAAATTAATGGTGACAGACAGATGAGATTCAAATTCATACATTAACTTTAAGTTATCAACTTTACACTTACTGTCTTCTTTTATTGTGCTATATAACATAATACACACAGTGAAAAATGCATTTTATCTTGACTTCATAACATTCTGTGCTAAATACAGGCAGAAATCACCTGTGTCCATGTATTGTCCATGTATTACTGATTGGTGAGTGAAATAGCAAATAAATGGAATGAAAGGAATAAGAAATGGACCATTGGACAATAAGGGAAGTAACAAGTAATGAAGATCTCAAAAGGTGATGGACAAAATGTGAACATACATGAACTAAAAGTTAGCAAGAAAAGTTGTGGTCAGTGAACTGAATTCCGAAAAAAAGGAAAAAGAAAAGAAGCAGACTGATGCTTAAGGTGAATTCTTAATCAAAGTAAAGAAAAAAGCCAGGTAAATGAAACAAGAAAAACAAAAAAACAATATCTATTTAAAGCACATATGTATCTTTTGCCTCAGTTGTGAAGTTTTGTTGAACATCTGTTGTTTTTATATGATGGCTCTAGCCATTTTGAAGACCATCTCACCCAACAACTTCCTTTGATTAATCCTTTCATTACCAACCCAGGCTGAAACCAGCTCTGGCTATGAGTACAAATGTTATGTTTTCATAAGTTTTGAATTAAAATCTTCCACCTGTCCGGTTATTGCCACTGCAATCCATATAAGTTGTTATCTATTTCCTGCAACAAGTTCGATTTGTAAATCCGAAGATCAAACACCAATTACATTTGGTATAATAATCACAGAGTATATTAGAGAAAAACACAAGGAATGAAGATACATTATGAATGATTTTGTTAGCTTACATGCATTTCAAATAGACTGGCATGACCCAAATGATGCACATTGCAATATGCATATTTGATTGACTCTTCATTTGGTCAACTAAAATTCCATAGAAAGTAAGGAATTAAGTGCAATTGTATTTTTTCAAAGCCAGAATGTTTATGGCATTTTAGTCAAGCAAATGAAGGATTGATTAAATATGCATATTGCATTGTGTAACACTTGGGTTGTGCCAGTCTATTTGAAATGTGCATGAGCTAAATAAATCATTGATAATGAAACTTGTTATATATATAAAGAATAAAAACTTTTGAATGGTACAACAATGCACTATAATAAACAATGGGCTATATACCTGTTGTAATTTAGTCATCCATGGTCTGATGATATTTTGGAATACAATTCCTTCTTCGGATATTCTTAGATGGAGTCGCTGCTATAATCGGTTTTCGAATGGCTTTTCTTCCAAAATATCATCAGACTATGGATGACTAAATTACAACAGGTATATAGCCCATTGTTTATTATAGTGCATTGTTGTACCATTCAAAAGTTTTTTTTCTTTACTAACAATACATAATGCTTCTAGCGAACTACAATACTCTCCTATATATATATATATATATATATATGTGTGTGTGTGTGTGTGTGTGTGTGTGTGTGTGTGTATGGCGTTAGGAAGGGCATCCAGCCATAGAAACCATGCCAAATCAGACTGGAACCTGGTGCAGCCCTTCAGCTTACCTGTTCCATTCAAACCGTCTAACCCATGCCAGCATGGACAATGAATGTTAAATGATGATGATGCCAAGGTGCCAGACAAGTTTAAAAAGCTTAAAACTATAGAAATTTTATCAAAAGTGAGCTAGCAGAACCAGATGAATGCCTAGTGGCATTTCTTTCAACACTTCATATAACCTGGGTTCAAATCCTGCCAAGGTTAATTTTTCCCTTTCATCCCTTCCATGACGATAAAATGAAGTACTAGGCATCAGTCAAGTACTGGGGTTAATGTAATAGATTTGTCTCCTCCCCTCAAAATTACCAGCCCTGAACCCTCCGATGGACCAAGGTAATATTGTGATCTCAGTCACAAACACTGAGTAACTGGCCTTATGAATCCAAATGGCTCAACCAAAATTAAAAAACAAAAAAAAAAAATTATTAAACATGGCAATTTGTTTACCTCTTTTTGCTCCTCCCAGGCTTCCTCAGGGGAGGAGAACTGCTCATCCTCCAAAGAGAACGATTTACCTGGATGACAGTCAGGTGTGTTGTATTTTGGATTTGATCAAAATTTTGGTTGTAATTCTTGAATCAAAAATATTGAATATATTCAATGTGAAGTATTCTTTGAGATGTCCAACTGGAAAGTTCTATGAATGCATGACACTGTACGGCTTTTCTTGAAATATATTTAAGCTCCTCCTCTTAAGAAGAGGAGCTTAAAAGATTAAAAGGTGGTCACTATGAAAATTACAAGACTTTCTTTTTAAGTGAAGACAGTAACAAGTATTTAGATACATGTGAGAACATGTATGTTTGTGTGTGTGTGTGTGTGTGTGTAACTATTTATGCTTGCATCTATGTGTTGGAATGTATAAGTCCCCTCAGAGGAGATGGTTGTATGCACGTGTGTGTGTGTGTGTGTGTGTGTGTGTGTGTGTGCACATGTATGTGTGTATGTGTGTATGTATGTCCTTATTTAGTTTTATTTCAAGGTTTCTCACCTATAGAGAAAGACCCAGTTTCTAACCTAGATCCAAGGTTCCTTCACAGGAATTTCAATGACATCAAAGGGTATTTTTGTCTGTATGTATATGTGAAGATTTGTATGTTTTGTTTTATGCTTGTCTTCTCAAGCAAGTACTTGCATATCTAGACATGCTCATATATATGTAAATGATAAACTTCTGGAAAGTTTTGTATGTATGTATGTATGGTAGGCAATTTTCCAGATGATCTGGACTCACAAGGTACATAAAAGTACACAATCAAGGTATTGATTAGAATGAGCACCCAATTGCAATACACAAATATGAACAGTACATCTGCAACAAAAATGCAAGTCACCGGCTGGCTTTAAAGACAAAAGTTACATGGCCACGAAAAAAGCACACCCACCACCCCAGAAATAAGATAATTTGTCAGTAAGTCTTAGTCATCTAATAAGTTAACAGTCACCATGTACTTATGTATGTATATGCATGTATGTAATATATATGTATGCTTGCATGTATGCATATATGTATGTATGCATGCATATATATATATATATATATATATATATATATATATATA
>NC_068984.1:132156370-132158818 GCF_001194135.2 Octopus bimaculoides | reverse complement strand
ATGTATTATCTACTACTTGCTTCAGTCGTTAGACTGCAGCCATGCTGGGGCAACTGCCTTAAAGAATTTTAGTCGAATCAATCGACTGTAGTATTTATCTTATTTTTAAGGTTGGTACTTGTTCTATTGGTCTTTTTTGCCAAACCACTAAATTATGGGGGCATTAACACACCAACACCAGTTGTCAAGCAGTAGGGGACAGAAACAGATAGAAACACACACACACACACATGTATAGGTCTGAGGCTATAATAGAAGACACTCTCTCAAGCTGCTACTCTGTGGAACTGAACCTGGGACCATGTGATTGGGAAGTAAACGTCTTACAACACACCCACGCCTGCGCCTGTATGCTTTTACTTTTTTTGTGTGAGATTTTGGTTCTTCTTGGCAGAATTCAAGTTGGTGACTAACAAAGGCTAAGATAGATGAAAAACTGCACTTTTACACACGAAGAAAATATGTCATAACCAAATGTCTTAACCTCATGCAAGCAGATATCACAATAGCAGATACCACAATATAGCATAGCAGGTATCACAATAAAGCATAACAGATATCACGATATCAAGATGTTAATTAGCACGTGGCTACTGACATAAAAATTAATACGTGGCAAGGTTACTGACATAAAACCTACACGGTTGAAAATTTGACTGCAACAGACAAATCAACATATGACTGCTAACATATGGAGCTATGTCAGTGAAGACACGTGGCTTCGTGGTCAGAGTATTTAGCCCACGATTGTAAGATCATGAGTTCGATACCCTGTAGCGCGTTGTATCCTTGAGCAAGACTTTATTTCTTGTTGCCCTAGTCCACTCAGACGGCAAAAATTCGTAATACAAGTATTTATCGAAGGATCGATCTTTTCAGTTCCTGTGTCACGCAGAATCTCTCTAAAAACTACGTTATGGATATGTGCGTTTGTGGAATACTCAGCCACTTGCACGTTAATTTCGCAAGCAGACTGTTCGGTTGATCGTATCAACCGAACAGTCTACAGCTTCTGCAGTCATCATTTTAATCAACATAAGATTTTCGGCCGGTGATGTGTAGTTGCTACCGGGTTAATGAAAGCCTAGTCTAGAAACACGAAATAAAATTGCAGGGGAGGTAATGCAAATTGTAACAAAATTCATTCGAGAGTTATTTCCCTTGCATTCTAGCTGAAAAACCTTTGTCCTGAATCTTTGGTGATGACGACTGTAGGGTGTGTTCTATGATGTAAAAAAAATTTCAAATCGATCCAAGATTTGATATTGAAACCTATTTCATTTCTCTTCCTTTGATAATTCCATTGAACAATAAAATTCATTTAACCTTTCAAATAAAACTCAGACTTTGGTAAGAATTCAAATGCAAAGTGCATTTAAAATTAAACTCAGGCGTAGGAGTGGCTGTGTGGGAAAGAAAAAGCAAGGGGTCTACCCTGGTGGTCGGATGCCTATCCTTCAGGAAAGCCATTACAAATTGCATCTGTAATGAGCAATGCTTTAATCGAACATTGTAAATATAATCAAATTATTATTGTATATTTATGGAATAAAGTAGCTTGCTTACGAACCACATGGTTCCGGGTTCAGTCCCACTGCGTGGCACCTTGGGTAAGTGTCTTCTACTATAGCCTCGGGCCGACCAAAGCCTTGTGAGTGGATTTGGTAGACGGAAACTGAAAGAAGCCCGTCGTATATATGTATATATATTTCTGAAATTTAAACAAAAAAAAAACACGCTCTAATTTCATATTACTGCGGGAAATTACTCTGAAAGAAATCTCTGCAGAAAGGTGAGTAGATTGATTACACATTTCTTGCTTTATGTTATCGCAGTTTTGTGAGATTTGGCTGTTATTTCTAGCATGTAAATACCTTGCTTGGGAGGTGGGGGATTGAAATTTTTCAAACAATTTTTTTTTCAGAATCAGAATCTCCATAGCCTAAAAAAAAAAAAAAACAGAGCGATGAAAAGTAGTTTGCTTCGGCGTAATTTGAACTGAAAACGTTGATGCAAAACCCAGAAAACGAACTGGAATAACAACAGAATCAACAATAAAACAAATTAACATTCTAGAACACGGAATTAACATTCCCTACTAAAGAATGTAAACATTGTATTATTCAGCGGGCGGCTTTACGAATAATTTAGCTAGAAAATGATTTCTGTTTATCTATTTTGTCTGTCTCTTTCTCCCTTTCCCCCGTCTATCTCTCTCTCTCTCTCTCTCTTTTTCTCCCTTCCCCCCGTCTCTCTCTCTCTCTTTCTGTGTATGTGTATATGTGTGTGTGTGTGTGTGCATAAGTATGTATGCATGCATGCATGTGTATATGTGGATGCGAGTTTATATATCCGCATGCACTCCCTCTCTCTCACGTGCGTACGCACGCACGCACGCACACACACACACACACACACACACACACACACACACACACACACACACAC
>NC_068984.1:132153547-132154796 GCF_001194135.2 Octopus bimaculoides | reverse complement strand
TCACTCGCACGTTTAAAAGTATCAGCGGGAATTTGCAGCTATTATTACAAATATTTAATAGCGTCTTGTAAAGAAAATATTTTTAAAAAGCAATTGACGCTATCTTTGAGTAGATCAGTAGATGTCGACATATTTAATACCTGGAGCTTTAAAAGCCTAAATTAGGGACAAAAATGCGGTGAGTGACAAAACAATTTCATTATTATTTCGTGCGTATATCAAATCTTTCATGTTTTGTTTACGCAATCTTGCTCATTCATTGTTTTGTTTCTGACCATCAGACAAAAAGCAAGGGGAGTCTAAAATGAATAAAATAGCAGGTAACTAATGACTTGAGCGGTTCTACAGTCACATGAAAGGAATTACAGTTCTTTAATGGCATTTTTAAGAGTTAAATTCAAAAATATTTCGTTTTTGTATTTTGCTTGAAAGACTCTTAATGTGAACTCGTGTGTTGACACATACTCTACTGTATATCAGAAGGGTATTGATATGCCAATAAGCCTGGCACTCCGTCGGTTACGACGACAGGTGTTCCAATTGATGCGATCGACCGAACAGCCTGCTTATGAAATTAACGGTGCAAGTGGCTGAGCGCTCCAAAGACACGGATGCCCTCAACATAGTTAAGGAGATTCAACGTGACACAGAATGTCACAAGGCTGACCCTTAGAATTACAGGTACAACTCCTTTTTGCCAGCTGAGAAGACTGGATCAGTGAGAAATAAAGTGTCTTGCTCAGGGACACAGCGTGCCGCCGGGAGTCGAACTCATGACCCTACGGTCGTGATCCCAATACCCTAGCCATTAGCACACTCCTTTTCTTTACTAATGTGCCAATAAGTAACACATCTACTGGCTCTATTTCATTTCTTTTATTATGTATCATTTATTCGTCAAATGGTGGAGGCACAATGGCCCAGTGGTTAGGGCAGCGGACTCGCGGTCATAGGATCGCGGTTTCGTTGTGAGTGTTTATTGAGCGAAAACACCTAAAGTTCCACGAAGCTCCGGCAGGGGATGGTGGCGAACCTTGCTGTACTCTTTCACCACAACTTTCTCTCACTCTTTCTTCTTGTTTCTGTTGTGCCTGTAATTCAAAGGGTCAGCCTTGTCACACTGTGTCACGCTGAATATCCCCGAGAACTACGTTAAGGGTACACATGTCTGTGGAGTGCTCAGCCACTTGCACGTTAATTTCATGGGCAGGCTGTTCCGTTGATCGGATCAACTGGAACCCTCGACGTC
>NC_068984.1:132152040-132152879 GCF_001194135.2 Octopus bimaculoides | reverse complement strand
ATAACTTTTTTTTTAAACATTTTTCTGGAAAAAATGAAATGACTCCAGCAATTCAGTTTGAGCAAGTCTATTATTGAGCCAAATTAAAAAATTTTCGGTAAACTTTAATTTTTGGAACCGCTGGCAACCAAACAGAAAAGATCCAACAGCTACCCTCTGGTCACCAATGTGGTTAGAAAAATACAAGAAAAACAGGACATCTTATGGATCATTGATAAGGAGTTTGCAAATCCAATACCCAAGATACACTTTGCTTTTCATAATTTCGATGGACTGGCGGAATTCTTAGAGCGTTGACTGAGATACCCTGCAATATCTGCTCCGGTTCAGTGCATTTTGAGTTCAAATTTCGCCCAGTCAGTTATTCGAAAAAACCCAATTGAAACATTGTAAGTATGTATGTATCTATGTACACACAGACACAGAGCGCGCGTACGCGCACACACACACACACGAGTTATCTGGTATTGCTACAATTCTTTTGTTAAGAGATTTTATTGTGACGTAGCATAGTACAGTATCATATGCCGCATGCACGTCATCCTTAAGATTACGTAATATGTTTGGCAATTCACTCATCAAGGCTTATATTTTCATGCCAAGCTTATGGTTCCATTCATCACTGGATACTTTTGGATGCTGTTGGAGTTGTTGATCATCTAATAACAGTGAACTTCCCTTCATCGACACGTTCTGTTAGAAGCATTTGGACCAGCTCTTCCTCGTAAAAGATAACTTCGAGCTATTCTTTCATGTGACTTGAAAAGGGTTAATAGACGTTATCCTCCCCACTTTGATTAAACCATAAACACACACACACACACACACACACACACACA
>NC_068984.1:132150482-132150925 GCF_001194135.2 Octopus bimaculoides | reverse complement strand
TATATATATATAAATATATATATATACACAGTTGAGGGTATGTATGCGTTTGTGCGTGTATGCGTGCGTGTTTGTGTTGTGTTGTTCTCTATCATCACTTAACATCCGGTGTTAGTTTGTTTACGGTAAAACAGACCAATGGGATAATTACCGGACTTGAAAATATATATAGAAGTACAAGGTGTCGAATTGTTCGACTAAAACTCTCCAAGGCGGTGCTCCAGCATGGCCGCAGCCCCAAAATTGAAACAAGTAAAAGATAAAAACACCAAATCGCAATTTTTCTAATGGATAGTGAGGATTGTTTGTGCTCATATCTTACTGTTTCGTTTGCGGTGGCGTCTTAAAACTTGTTTATTTCTAAACCTTAACAAACGCGTAGCATTGTAAAGAGAGAGAGAGAGAGAGAGAGAGAGAGAGAGAGAGAGAGAGAGAGAGAGAGA
>NC_068984.1:132144019-132148065 GCF_001194135.2 Octopus bimaculoides | reverse complement strand
GATAAATTAAGTACCTGTTACGCACAGGGGTCGATGTAATCGCCTTAATCCCTTTGTCTGTTCTTGTTTGTTCCCTCTATGTTTAGCCCCTTGTGGGCAATAAAGAAATAAGAAATGTTAGCACGCCGAGCGAAATGCCTAGCGGTATTTCGTCTGTTTTTATGTTCTGAGTTCAAATTCCGCCGAGGTCGACTTTGCCTTTCATCCTTTCGGGGTCGATAAATTATATACTAGTTGTGTTCTGGGGTAGATCTAATCGGCTGGCCCTCTCCCCAATAATTTCGGGCCTTGTGCCTAGAGCAGAAAAGACATCCCTGTGGATGAACGAGGCAACCAAAGCACTCGGATGTTATCCCTTAACGAGCTTAAAAATAAGGAGGGGGAGAAAGATAGAGAGAGAGAGAAAGAGAGAGGCATACACGCACGCATATATATGTACATAGACACACATGTATGTATGTATGTATGCATATATTTATGTATGTATGTATGTATGTATGCATGCATGCAATAGGCTTCCTTCAGTTTCCGTCTATCAAATTCACTCACAAGGCATTTGTCTGTCCGAGGCTATAGTAAACCTGAAACCGAACTTCTGAATCACGCAGCCATGCATAATCTAAGAAGAGATCAATTTGACCCGGGTCATTTAAACTAAGAACACAACAACGAATGACTTCATATTTATAAACGAAGGTCACAGAAAATATGCGACCTTTGAAGGGAAGCAAAGAGCACAAAAGTCACATGAGAAATCGCTGCAAGGGAAGGGCCGCATATTTCACAGGCGCTGGTGTCATTTGTGATTTATAACACCCTTAAACAGCATTATGCATTTCCCTTCATTTCTCATATAAACACGAAAGTTTATTTTCGTTTTAAAGTGGGTTGGGCAAGGGAGGAGGTTCTCATTTGTTGCGGAGTTGACGTTTACTCTTTTACTTTGAGTGAATTATGGTGGAAAAATCTCTGAGCTTTATCCTTGAGAATACACAGTTCTTTTATTCTTTTATTCTAACGTTCTTTTACTTGTTTCGTTCTTTGGACTGTGGCCATGCTGGGGCACAGCCTTGAAGTGTTTAGTCGAACAAATCGACCCTAGTAGTTCCTTTCTTTTTTTTTAAGCATGGTACTTACTCTATCGGTCTCTTTTGCCGAACTGCTAAGTTACGGGGACGTAAAAAATCCAACACCGGTTCTCAAGCGGTAGTTGGAGACAAACAGAAAGACACACATACATAGATATACTTACATACATAAATACGCATACATACATACATACATACATACATACATACATGTATGTATGTATGTATGTATGTATGTATGTATGTATGTATATATACCATTGAAGAAACCTATCAGTAACGAACCTATAATGATTACGGGAAACAGCTGTAAGCCAAATTTACTCCAATAAAGGAAAAATACGTAATGACCATTATTTATACCTTGTCTTACCTGTATGTATGTATGTATGTATGTATGTATGTATGGATGGATGTAAGACGGGCTTCTTTGACTTTTCGCCTACTAAATCTACTCACAAGGCTTTGGTCGGCCCTAGGGTATAGTAGAAAGTCGTTGAGTGTTACTTTGGCGTGTGATCTACAAGGGAGATAACTTTAGGTTACTTTTTAGTTTACTTTGTGTTAGAGCTACTTTCAGTGTGATCTACGTGAGCAAATTTACTTTGGTGGGTGATCTACGCGTTTATTTTAATTATTACATGGTTGTCTTCTTATTTCAGTGGTAAGAATTTTGAAAAGATACATTTACAATGCTAAGTGTGTGCAAAATAATTAAAAAAGAAACCCAAAGTAATATCCCTTGTAGCTCACAAAGTAGCACCGGCCATCGCCCCCATGGTGCTACGCAGTGGGACTGAACCCAAGAACCATGTGATCGAGAAGCAAATTTCTTACCAGACAGCCACGCCTGCGTCAACGCAGGATATATATATTCACGGTTTTATAAATAATCTTAGTTAGTTTATCAGTTGTTGTTTAAGCCCTGCTCAACTATGACCGAGCGGACCTATGCTAAAAAGCGCTCAAGCTGTGACCATTTCATCTTCTATTTTTGCAGCCATAATTTAATTAATTAATGTTAATTGCGATAAATGATAAAATTGTTGTTGTTGGAAATATTGATAGTTGTGTTGTTAATTTATCTGATTGTTATAACTATTAATATAACTTACGGAGATGTACTTGCATAGCAAGTGACCTGATCTGAGATCGTGTGCTGGAACGAAAACAATTGCAGCGTGGAAGCTGTTTATAAGCCATTTAAGAAACTCACAAAAACCGTTGGATTCACTTCAACATTTAAATTTAATTTGCCAAAATATTTTCGTCGCTTTGAGACCGCGACCTGTTCACTGTTCACTGAGACCGCGACCTGTTCACTAACAAAATTTTGTCAGTGAACAGGTCACGACGAAAATATTTTGGCAAATTAAATTTAAATGTTGAAGTGAATCTAACGGTTTTGTGTGTTTCTTAAATGGCTTATAAACACCTTCCACGCTGCTCCTTTACAGAGAAGCTAGTGATGAGATTGGATAAATTCATAAAACGCAGGGTAAAAGAAATCTGGCTGTCTATTCGTCTGAAAGAGTGCTTTTAATTACAGCTCTTCTCTCTCATACAGATTCCTTTTCTCCCCCACAACATGCAAACTTATCTAAACACCAGCTTCCATTGCCGGATTAGCCTTGCATATAGTAAGGGTAGCAATGCGCTACAGGCTCTGTGCTAAATGCGTAGAAGTTATTTCCGATTCAATGATTGTTTTGTTCTGTTTCTATACTACTATACAGCATTGAAATTTTACGAGCGATCAAGTATTTAAAGTTGATCCAACACACGGAATACTTTCCAGATCCAATACACTTTAAATTAAACGCATTACAATAATTAAATTGAACGAACAAACTTAATTTTTGTTTGATGTTAATCAATAGGTCTTGCTATTCTATTTGTCTATTTCAAATTATTAATTCCATCATACAATAATCTAACTCAATTATTTTTTCATACATAAAATCGGTCGAACAAATTAAATTATTACTAATATTTTATAGCCACCGTAACAGTACGTCTTAAAACTTATAGCTTACGACATGCTGTTTTGTAACTGTTACGCTGGAAAACTCAGCTTGATTTCTTGCTATCATTAACTTGTTGATTTACATAAAATATTCGTTTTTAAATGCATGTTTTATTAGATTTCTTTTTCTATTGCAGATAGCATGAGCAGTAGAATCGAGATATTGGACATCATTATGCAGCGAAAGAAGGAAAAAAATAAAATAAAAAGGAAGGTGACTTGTGTATCAAAAACGCGTTAAGTTGACAGAATATTTTGATGATAATGGCGGTATGACGGCTGAAGCTGGAAATCTAGGAACAGTTCGCACTAGAGGCGGTAAAAGACATACAGCAATAGTTAGCATTTACTGCGTATGAAACAAATAAAGGAACTAATAGGGTAATGATACTGGTGAATGGCTAAATAGTCAAGACGAGTGTGATCGTAAAGATATTGGATAACCAAGGGGAGAGAGAATGATGTTAATGTGCTTACAGGGTTTTATTTCACGCGTATTCACATAATAAAAAAATAAAAAATAAATAAATAAATAAAATAAAATAAAAATAAAAATAAAATAAAGTTTAAAAAAATAAATAAATAAATAAAATTTAAATAAAAGAAAAGAAAAATTAAAAAAAAATAATTAATAAATAAAAAAAAAATTAAATTAAATAAAAATAAAAATAAAATAAAAGTAAAAAAATAAAATAAAAGTAAAAATAAAAATAAAAAAAATAAATAAATAATATAAAAATAAAATAAAAAAATAATAAAAAATAAAAATTGGGGAGCCCTATGGCACACTTACGAGGGTGGCACATCCTGGGCGGCACATATGGGGAGCCCTATGGCACACTAACGAGGGTGGCACATCCTAGGCGGCACATATGGGGAGCCCTATGGCACACTTACGAGGGTGGCACATCCTGGGCGGCACATATGGGGAG
>NC_068984.1:132140510-132143962 GCF_001194135.2 Octopus bimaculoides | reverse complement strand
ATTGGGGAGCCCTATGGCACACTTACGAGGGTGGCACATCCTGGGCGGCACATATGGGGAGCCCTATGGCACACTTCCGAGGGTGGCACATCCTGAGCGGCACATATGGGGAGCCCTATGGCACACTTAGGAGGGTGGCACATCCTAAGCGGCACATCTGAGTTATCATGCTTCCATTGTTTTGACTGAACTTTAGTTTCAGGATCATAATGATGGACCTATGTTTCATCCTGTGTGATAAGTCCGCCGAAAAAGTCCTCGTTTTCTTGGCACATTGCCAAAAGAGCCTGGGTGGCAATTGACTCGTTCCTGCTTCAGAAAAAATGTGAGAATCCAGGGAAACCATCGTGCAGACAACTTACTCCGAATAGTTATGCGGTGATCCCCACTTTATGGATGGTGTTGTCATCAATAGCGGAATGTGGTCGTCCAGGAATAGGGGCAGTTTCCACCGATGTCCGACCACGTCTGAACTGGTAATACCAGTGCTTGAATACGTCGTATGATGGTGCATCGTCACCATAAACTTCTTTCATCTCGTCGAAAGCCTCTTTTGGTGTACGACGTTTCAAGTATAAGAACCTGATCACTGATTTGTATTCAACTGCCTCCATTATAACACCTTAGTCCACTTCAGCAGCCGTAAAAGACAAACGAATACAAGTGGAAAGCTGTAATTTACAATGTGAGATGTAGAGACATGTATTTTTATATCTGTACAAGTTCCGTTTCCTGCAATAACCGGAAGTGGATCAGGGGAAATCCTTAATGAAAACCTCTCGTACCTGTCTAAAACAACTTGAGGAATTCATCATTCGTATTGGATTCAGTATACCGGATCACATTATCTGTGAAGAGGAAAACGACAAGAATTATTCTACTTCATTGGATTCTATTCCAGATATATCCATTGTGAACCAGTTGACTTTCGACTGTATGCTGTGTTTTGCTGTCTAGGGCAGTTGAAAGATTTGTGAAAGCTTGGGATATGAAAAAGTCACAGTGCTGACCAGCTTGCTCGAAGTTAACTCGACATTTTAAAGGAAAATGACATTGATATAAAAGACTGCTGTCATCAAAATTATGACGATACCAACAATATGAGTGACAAAAATAGTGGCTTACAGGGATGAATTAAAGAAGTGAATGAGTTTGTAGACTATATGTCATCCTTTGCAAAATCATTAAATTTGATAAGAAAATGCGCTGCTGAGTGTCGCCGCCAAGAAGCATTATTTTCCTTTGAATTTGTACATATTTTTACTGTTTCTACTTATCAGTAATATCTCCTTTCTGTTGCATTATTCAACAATGGTGCTCAGTTGTCTATTGTGAAATAAATGCCATACTCCAGGTGGTCGGCTCTGTAGATACAATACCAAAACTTTTACACAACGTTTCTGTAATGAAATGGATGACGTTTCAAACGACAGTGATCAAATGACAATGATTTGTGACCGACAACAGGCTTGTGTTACTACTGTCAACCATGATGAAACTGGAAACAAGAGTTGTATCTGCATAAGCAAGTATTACGGCGTTTTCAATTTACAGTATCTTTGAAACGTTTTGGTCCAGACATGAATATATGCAAGCTTTACAATGTACTTTTTCGTACATTGAGCAAAAAGATAAGGATCTGAGTGAGAAAATTATCAACAAAAAATTCAAAGAGAACACTAACGAAATTACGAGAATGATGATGAAAGCAAAGTTGACCTCGGATAGATTTGAAATCAGAACGTTAAAAGCCAGAAGAAATACCGCTAAGCATTTTGTCTAACATGCTAACGATTCTGCCAACTCACCGCCTTAAAAAAATAAAAAATAAATTTTTAAATACATATTTTAAAATTGAAATATAATTTTCTTTTGTGGAACAAATTAGATTGTGAACATGTGTTCACGATTACTGAATTTAATCTTTCATATATATTCGTGCAGACAAGATATGATCGAACCACCGCTGTACTGTCGTCGCATTTTATAATGGCCATTATATATTTTATCTTTCTTCAATAGTTTGTATATGAAATCTATCATTATCTGGACTCACGAAATGTAACAAGTGGTTAAACAATATGATGAGTATTATTCTGTCTTGTAATCCGATATATGAAACTCAACCACCGGAAATTAAATGCTTACCGTCTATAGTCTACAGTTAAGATGCAATACATTAATGATATAATATGACTTCAATTTTTGGCACAGGGCACTTATGTTATCTACTCCCGTCGAGGGTCGATAACGTGAATACCAGTTGAACAATGGGGTCGATGCAATCGACTTAACCCCACCCCTCTCCGAAACTGGTCTTGTGCCAAAATTTGAATCTAATATTATCAGTATTTTTTCTTTTCTTTTAATCCAGACGATGGTCATCGCTACAATCGTCTTGAATAACATTAAGAAAAATATGTTCGTCGCAGCTGAAATAGAAATAGCGAAATGAAAATATGAAAGAAAGTGAAAATAATACATCTAATGTAAAGCAGTGAAAAATGGCTATTTAATTAAATTTGGGTGTTAATAAGTAAACACGGTAATATAACTCAGATTGGTTCTTATCAAAACTGAACCGCCTGGAACAGCGTGGCGTGACAAAACTGCGACTGTTTCTTCCCAACAGACAGTTGTTATTGTCGAAACAGCGGTGTATGGTGATGGTGGAAGGGGTTGGTTGGTGGGCGCAGTCGGGTAGGTGGTGGGTGAATATAGAACATCTTTCTTTAAGTATTTAACCGCCATCTTCGTATAATAGATGGTGCATAGTCAGTTTGTTGCAATGTATATTCTCGTTCTTTGCATTCTTCAAACGCCGATTAATGATGATGATGATGATGATGATAATGATGGTGACGATGATGATGATGATGATGATGATGATGATGATGATGATGATGATGATGATGATGATGATGATGGTGACGATGATGATGATGATGATGATGATGATGATGACGACGATGATGGTGATGATGATGATGATAAGGAGGAGGAAGATGACAGTGGTAGTGGTGCTGGTGGTGATGGTGGTGGCGTTACTCACGTTGACGGTAGTTGTTGACCGTTATCGCCGTCGTCGTCGCTATCGTCGTTATTTTGCTAGATAATCGTGATGATTATAATGATGATGGTCATGATTGTTGTCGTATTGATGGTTAAAACCATCATCACCATCATCATCAGCATCATCATTGTCGTCGTCGTCGTCGTCCTCGTCCTCGATATATGGCGATGTTTTAATCGCAGCGAAGATAGTGGCCTCCTTTCGAAGTCCCTGCGGTAAACTTAAACAAGGGCCTTAAATGTATCTTAACACCAGCAACTATTCCCGTTCTGTGTCGAACGAGAAATTAGACCAGGAATGGCCGATGTACTACTGGCATGCCGTGGGACAGAGATAACCAGGCATGTGTGTGTGTGTGTGTGTGTGTGTGTGTGTGTGT
>NC_068984.1:132139342-132140041 GCF_001194135.2 Octopus bimaculoides | reverse complement strand
TGTGTGTGTGTGTGTGTGTGTGTGTGTGTGTGTGTGTGTGTGTGTGTGTGTGTGTGTGTGTAAATATATATACACACTACCTTAAAAGCCGCCCGATAGGGCCTTCATTGGGCCTTGGGCCCAACAATGACACTTCATACATTAAACATATTAAATTTTATTAAACTTCAACAATATTTTTCAAGCCATGAACAATTTTCATCAAAACAACGATGTAATTTGTCGACTTGGAACTTATTGCAAAGCTGCATGATAAACAACAGTACCACCACCATCGCCACCATATCTGCCATACACTCACCATGCAAAATTCTGACGCCACCACCATCAATACCTTTGACTTCGCCGCCTTCTCCTCCATCACCATCACCTCTGTCTTTCACATCGCTTACTCTCATTTCATCCCTCACCCCCTTGGCTATATATATAGAAAGTCATTTTGAAGATGTTTGCAAAAAAACAAGAGTAAGAGAAGAAAACATACCATCTCGACTATGCTGCTGTTTAACAGACTAAAATGAAATTCCATTATGCAGCTGAGGAGTACATTTTTATTGTAAATTCTATGTGGTGTTCTCACTACATGAATAAATGGAGCTTGTACGAAACGTACGTACTGCTATAACCTATTGAATTTTTGTTGTTTATCTTCAAATTTTATTCACCAAATCTCTTGATTTTGTTTTTGGTTTTTACCCT
>NC_068984.1:132137334-132139221 GCF_001194135.2 Octopus bimaculoides | reverse complement strand
GAGAGAGAGGGAGAGAGAGAGAGAGAGAGAGGAAGATAGATAGATAGATAGATAGATAGATAGATAGATAGATAGATAGATACAAACACACACACACACACACACACACATACACACACATAGGAACACTATTTTACTGGTTTCAGCTAATGATCTGTAGAACATGTTGAAACACCATATTCTGAAAGCAGTGAATGTCCGCAAAGATATAAAACTTCGCTAACAAAATCCCTACTAGGTTGAGCATTTAGATTCTCGTCGACAAAAGCAGTATTACAAAAGCAAATGAATAAGACAAAGCAAATGCTAATTAATAATATCTATTCAAGTAATTTAGTAGACTAAATTACGCCGAAACATATTCCACACAATAAATTCAATATACACAAACAATCAGTCAAAACAAAGAGACTGTAGACGACGTGTATTGTGAGAACGAAAATATATCCTTGCTAAAGAATAGATAAAGACTTTATATAAAGAAATAACTCATTAAACAGAATAAAGCATTCATTTGACTCAATCATAAACTAGCATTGATATTATATTAAATCGTGGCACTCCGTCGGTTACGACAACGAGGGTTCCAGTTGATCTGATCAACGGAACAGCCTGCTCGTGAAGTTAACGTGCAAGTGACTGAACACTCCACAGACACGTGTAACCTTAATGTAGTTCTCGGGGAGATTCAGCGTGACATAGAGTGTGACAAGGCTGGCCCCTTTGAAATACAGGTACGACAGAAACAGGAAGAAAGAGTGAGAGAAAGTTGTGGTGAAAGAGTACAGCAGGGTTTGCCACCACCACCACCACCACATTACAATAACCATATTACAATAACAAACGAAATAAATCCCTCCTCGCCAAACAATAAAATACAAGTTTGCGAGACTGATGAAACTTCAGATGAGCAAAGTAATTTACAAATTCAAGTGTAAGCATGAAAGTTGTCAAATTCATGGTTCTAACTGTTAATAAGCTGTTTATGAATTTACAATATGGGGAGATGTTGCAATACATTACATAACATAAAACAAAACCGAAGAGGGAAGAATAAAACAGCCTTGGTTGTGTGGTTAAGAAGTTCGCTTTGCAATCATGTGGGTTTAGGTTCAGTCCTGGGTAAGTGTTTTCTACTATAAACCCAGGCTGACCTTAGAAGTGAATTTTGTAGGCAGAAACTGTGTTTAAGCTCGTCGGGTAAATGCGCGCGCGTGTGTGAGTTTGTACCTCTACCGTCGCTTGACAAACAGCACTGATTAATTTACGACGCCGTAAATTAATGATTCGGCAAAAGAGACCGACAGAATTAAGCACCAGATAAGAACAAACAAAAATACTGGGTCAATTTGTTCCATTACATTCTTCAAGGCCGTGCCCCAGCATGGCCGCAGTCCAATGACTGAAAACAAGCAAAAGATAAAACATAACTATCTTTTCCGTCGAAGGGGTTCTACTCGAAACGTAGCTTATTATGTGTGTGTGTATGTGTGAGAGAGAGAGAGGGGGGGGGGAACGCATGGCTTAGGGATTAGGGTCTTGCACTTACGATCTAGTGACTGTGATTTCAATTCCTAGACCAGGTGGTTACGTTGTGTTCTTGAGCAAAACACTTTATCCCGCGTTGCTATGCGACCACTTCGACACCTGACACGTGATACACATTGCACCTGTTCAGGCAACGTCGATTTGATGGTGGGGCGGAGGGGGAGTGAGTTAATGCACAGCACGAACATTTGATCATTACAAAGAAATCATTTGTGCAGGTCAGCAAAAGAGCTCAACGCTCATATGTCGTCTTCAATGGGAGAGTCAATGATGTGTACGTGTGTGTGTGTGTGTGTGTGTGTGTGTGTGTGTGTGTGTGTGTGTGTGTGTGTGTGTGTG
>NC_068984.1:132136711-132137275 GCF_001194135.2 Octopus bimaculoides | reverse complement strand
GGGGGGGGGGGGACGATAAAATAAGTACCAGCAATATACTGGTGTTAATATAATTGACTGCCTTCTCCTCCCACATAATTTTTTAGTTTTGTGCCTATGTTAGAATTCAATAATCTGTTCTTGCGACATATCTTCCGGCTCTTTATGTGCTAAGTTCAAACCTCGCCAAGGAAGTAAGAGTGAGAGAAAGTTGTGGTGAAAGAGTTCAGTAGTGTTCGCCACCATCCCCTGCCGGAGCCTCGTGGAGCTTTTAGGTGTTTTCGCTCAATAAACACTCACAACGCCCGGTCTGGGAATCGAAACCGCGATCCTATGACCGCGAGTCCGCTGCCCTTACCACTGGGCTATTGCGCCTCCACAGTCTTGAAACTAATGACAACAAATTTATCCTGAAGATGAGAACGTGATGGTCAAGAAACATAGATAGACCAAGGAACGGTAATGTTCTGAGCAAACTATACATAACTCATAAAGAAATATGTGAAGGAAAAAATATAATAAAGATAAACTTAGATGACGCACTCTTGCACGCCCCCTCACACACACACACACACACACACACAC
>NC_068984.1:132131559-132136208 GCF_001194135.2 Octopus bimaculoides | reverse complement strand
GTGTGTGTGTGTGTGTGTGTGTGTGTGTGTGTGTGTGTGTGTGTGCGCGCGCGCGTACACCATGTTCATATTTATACAAATTAAATGAGAGATTGTGTAAACAGCAAAGAACAAACACAGTGAAATCTCTTCTCGAGATCAAGTATACAATTCCACACTTAAAGCCCGAATGCATTGCGATATTAATGGCACAATCTGTCTATATAGTTTTGTAACGTATTTTCTGTCATAGTTCTTCTATATAGAATAAAAAACACAAGTGGCAAATTTGATAAATATTTTGGTTTAAATACTTCGTTTGAAAATTTCGATACATTTGTATTTTGACGTCATAATAGACTGGTTTCCCTTGTAAATACGACGGACGATTTTGCTGACGTCTTCATATTTTCAATACTTCAACATATACAAACACTCGTTTTAAACAGATAGTCTTATTTGTAATACGTACAACAAATAGTCTTATCTATAATAAGTATACCAAATGAATAGCATTACGTAACTAAAGGTAGCCATGTAAATGTTTTGTTCGTTCATAAGCTATTTAACTTCTCTTCTTAACAGCAAAGAAATATTAAGAGGCATGCCAGACAGCCTCGTTGTCTCAGCAGGCAAAATGGAAGAGGTGTTACCTCGGAGAATAGCGACTGAAATGTGCTGGAATTGCCACCCTGTCTTACGAGGGCTTACATTTGTGGATAACCATCGCCTAAATAGCGGTCACCAGGTATATGGTTCGAGGGCCGAGAACACCGGAGGTCTTCACTGCCTCGGGCTCGACCATAAACCTGTCGGAGAGCGAGCGATACTTTGATAGTTTGCCTTTCTCAGCCTGACAAGCAGCCTGACACAGAACGCGACAAGGCTGTCTCTTTGAAATACGGATATTACATACTTTTACCAGCCGAGTGAACTGGAGCAACGTGAAATAAAGTTTCTTGCTCAAGAAATCAACGCACCGCTGGGAATCGAACTCACAACCTTTAAATTCATGAACCGAATATCGTAAACACTAAGCCACGCGCCTTCACACACACAGACATATACTTTTCTATTCTAGGCACAGGGCCCAAAATTTTTGAGTGGGGAGGCCAGTCGATTAGATCGACTGCATTACGCAACTAGTACTTAATTTATCAACTCCAAAAGGATGAAAGGCAAAGTCTACCTCGGCAGAATTTGAACTCAGAACGTAAAGGCAGACAAAATACCGCAAAGCATTTCGCCCAACGTTCTAACGTTTCTTATTTCTTTATTGCCCACAAGGGGCTAAACATAGAGGGGACAAACAAGGACAGACAAAGGGATTAAGTCGATTACATGGATCCCAGTGCGTAACTGGTACTTAATTTATCGACCCCGAAAGGATGAAAGGCAAAGTCGACCTCGGCGGAATTTGAACACAGAACGTAAAAACAGACGAAATACTGTTAAGCATTTCGCCCGGCGTGCTAACGTTTCTGCCAGCTCGCCGCCTTTTCACACATACATATACCCATCCATAGAAGTATGCTTACGTGCAGTTATAGCGTTGGCACTATGTTACCAATCATTAATATGCTGGTAACATATTCGGAATTTAAGCGTGGGATTTAAGTGTGCGTTCGATTCATACGAAGTGACTTAAATGTTTTTCTTCTGTGTTTGTTTACACAATCTCTCATTTGTTGTGTATGTGCATGGCTATCGGAATATGTGCGTGTGTGTATATCTTTAAATGGTTCGGTTCATTAATATAATGCTTCTTTGTGTGTTTGTGTGTGTGTGTGTGCATGTGTATATGTGTTAGAGAGAGAGAGAGAGAGAGAACTGTCCCAAATTTGAATACCTAGAAACTTCAAAAAAAAAAAAAAGCACTCTATTCTATTGATAACAAGATATTTCTACGTAAAGTATTTCTGCATTACCATTCTTAACATTTAATCAAAATGATGAAAAAAAAAAAAAAAAAAGAGAAAGAGAAAGAAAAAAACAGGAAAAAATTACTTTTTAATGGTTCCACCATACCGCCAGACCCCAAAACCTAGTTCTTTCCCACTCACAGAGACAGTTCTCTAACCCTGTCCCTCTACACTTCTAAAAAACTTGCTTCTAGTCTCAAGGAATTGATTTCTTACTGTTTCGAAAACATTGGCGCCAGACTTCTCCGTTCCTGGGATTACAAAGTCGAAAGTTGAATCGCGAGTTTAATCGCATTAAAAATATTGCCAACAACGGCATCAGCCATCACATCATCTAACAGCAAGTTTTGAAAGTCTCTTAATTTGTTGCAATTAGGAACTGAACAAACGAAATAGAGCGATAGATAAATAAATGTATACATACATGCATACATGCATACATACATACATACATACATACATACATACATACATTCATACATACATACATGCATGCATGCATACATACATACAAACATGTTATGTCTGTGTATATACATACGTACATATGTTCATATATACGTACATATATACTCTTTTACTTGTTTCAGTCATTTGACTGTGGCCATGCTGGAGCACTGCCTTTTAGTCGAGCAAATCGACCTCAGGACTTATTCTATCGGTCTCATTTTTGCCGAACCGCTAAGTTACGGGGACGTTAACACACCAGCATATCAATCTGCGTGTCTCTGTGCGTGCTTGTCTCCTGTCGTCACCACCGCTTGACAACCGGTGTTGGTGTGTTTGCATCCCCGTAGATTAGCGGTTCGGCAACAGAGAGAGATAGAATAAGTACCAAGTTTAAAAACAGCCGACTAAATATTGCTCCAGGCGGTACTCCAGCATGACCGCAATCTAATGACTGAAACAAAAGTTGCCTCGTCTAAATTATCTCGTCTAAATAGAAACAAGGGCTGAAATCTGATAGGATGCAGTTAGTCGATTACATCGACCCTAGTGTTTAATTGGTACTTGTCTCATTGACCCTGAAAAGATAAAAGGCAAAATCGACTACGGCGGAATTTGAACTCAAAACTGAAAGATGGAGGAAATACAGCTAAGCCCGGTGTGTTAATGATTCTGTTAGCTCGCCGCCTTCCTGATCTAAATCTTATATAGAGTGGTCTGCAGTATTTGAACCAGTATTTGAACTCTTGAGTTCAAATGCCACTGAAGTTAACTTTGTCTTCCGTCCTTTGGGAGTCGATAAAAAAGTACTAATCCAATGGTGGGTTGGCGTGGGGGTGGGGAAGTTGAGGGAGTACCGTGAAGGAGTCGGGTGAAGTGCTTTGCGTATCTATTCTGGTTTCCTGCGTTTTCACAAGAAGGCCAGCAACGAATCTGACAAGATGTGTCGGCCCAAATCGACATTTTTTTCCCTTGGATAAACATCGGAGGCGTGGAGATGGACGACTTGCATGCATGGACAATCTTCCTAAAACGAAAAAGACAAAAAACACAATTTTCTCCAGACCTACGCACGCATGCGCAGATGTATGATCAACCTTGAATGACGGAGACGCCATATTCATCTTAATAACTTTCTTTTCGATTCGATCTGGAATGTTTCTCCTCGTGATAGACGCATGGTCTTATTTATGGAGGCAATGCTCTAACGTGGCACTTACTTGAGTTTTGTAAAGGGGCAGAAAGTGATAAGGGCTGAAGTATTTCTTGAAACTGCAACGAAGTACACTCGATACACCGACGTCACTTCTTCGAGGTCATCCTCTCCACCAAGGGACTAACCCTTTATTCAATTCTTTCTCAGTAGAACTGCGTTTCTCCCTTAGCCAATGTTTTCTCTAGCAGGTATCGATCTACAGAGGAACCAGATCGATTCACAAGTAACAGAGAAGGGATCGAAAGGACATGAGAATTTCTCCCACACCTTTTCTGACGAACTGAGAGATAAATTTTGAAAATACACATCCGTGAACGGGCGTATGTATGTATGTATGTGTAGGTGTGTATGTTGCATATGTGTGTGTCTGCGTGTGCGTGTGTCTGTGTGTGCATGTGTGCGTGTGTGTCTGTGCAATCTTGAGTATGAGCTAATGATAATCAATATGGGTGTAGGTAACATATTGAAATAAAGATAGGAGTGTTTTTAAGTATTTGTAAACAAATTCTCTGTTGTATTTTTCTGTTTGCATGAAGTTATCTCAAGCAATTTACCCGGAACTACTTAGAGTAATAGTATACCAGATGAGAAACGTGTAAGATAGGGTGACAGTCGTTTGTAATTATAATAAATAAATAACAATATCATGGGTTTGTGAGCGTGTGTGTGTACAAGATGATTCAAAAGTTGCAATACATAGGAACAATTTTTTTTTATTTATAAGAAACAGTTTACAAGAACAGTCTTTTTTTTTTTTATTTAACAGGCTCTATATGGTTACTGCTGTTTTGAATACACATTGCAATACGTTTACCCCACTCATTGTGAACTCGTAATAGCACTTCTGGTGATACGTGTGCAAAGGAGTTGGTGATGCGTTCCTTCAAATGATTTATGTCTTTTATATTTCTGTGATAAACCATGCCTTTCAAATGCCCCCAAAGATAGAAATCAAGAGGGGTCAGATCAGGGAATTTAGGGGAGCTTATAAACTGTCTCTTATAAAAAAAAAATTAGATTTTTCCTATGTATGGAGACTTTTGAATCACTCTGTTTATATATATATACATATATATATATATATA
>NC_068984.1:132129709-132131526 GCF_001194135.2 Octopus bimaculoides | reverse complement strand
TTTTTTCTAACAAAACTGTCCGATGAACGGGAACGTGAAACTCCGAATAACAGTTTTTTGTTATATTTCTGCTGCTTTTAAATATATAAATATATAGTTTTAGAGAACAGAACCAATGTTCATGAACTCATCCATGAAATTCCACAGTCACATATAGAAAAATTAATAAGTAAATGCACGATAAATAAGTATAATATAATACAAAGTACAAATCATAAAATAATGATAATAAAACAACTACACGTGTTTCATAACCAAGTTTTCAAATAGAAAATAAAATATATTCAAATTGATTAAATCGATCGAAAATCAATTCTATTCAAAAATATAGCTAATCTTCAGGTCAGAATACAACAATAATAATAAGAAGAAGAATGTATATATCAACCAACAATAAATAACAAATGAATGTATATAATAAGTATTTTTATGTTACCGGAATAAACAAATTTGTAGTTCGTTGGCAAAAGTGTGTTGATTGTAATGGCACTTACTAATATTCGCATTGTTGAAATATATTGTGATGAATTTCATGTTTCAAAATGTTGCTTACTTTTCACTCAGCCTGAAATATGTGTGTGTGTGTGTGTATGTGTGTTTATGCGCGTACGCGTGTTTAAATATTATACTTCTTATATAGTATCCATCTTGCTTCTTTTTTTTTTAGAGTTTATCACTGCAGGGAAATGTTTTTCTTTCCTGTACATAAGTTACGTCCATGTGTCTTAAGATGGCGGAGAAAAATCTCACGTGTAAATAAACTTGATTACTATCTAACTTATCTTGGTTCTATACCAGTAACAAGGCGTTCTCTGTGCAAAGCAGAAATGTCTCGAGAAGCTTTGGCGGTTTTGAAACCTTTACTGAAAGCGAAGAGAAACAGGTGTCGAAAATGCTCATTTTTCTCTACTTAGTGCTCCATCACCATTTGTCTGAAAAGTGGGGAAATCTATTCAAATTTCAAAAACGATAAACAGACGTTGTAGAGAAAGAATAGAACTACAAATACACATAAAATACTAAAATAAAAACATTTTTTCGTGTCAATTCAAATAACATCGAGGGTGGAGGGAGAAAAAAAAAAACGAACGAATTTATATAACAACGCAATATTTACTTATGTTTTGGGATTACAGAGAACAACTTCGCATGTAAGAAACCCTAAACCAAACTAGAGTTAAAATTTAGATGTATGATCTTGCATACACCTAAATTCATGATTCTAGAGCAAAAAGAAATTGAACATGTACTACCAAGATACATATATAGGTGTAGGAGCGGCTGTGTGGTAAGTAGCTTGCTTACGAACCACATGGTTCTGGGTTCAGTCCCACTGCGTGGCACCTTGAGCAAGTGTCTTCTACTATAGCGTCGGGCCGACCAAAGCCTTGTGAGTGGATTTGGTAGACGGAAACTGAAAGAAGCCCGTCGTATATATATGAATATATACATATATATATATATGTGTGTGTGTGTGTTTGTGTGTTTGTCCCCCCAACATCGCTTGACAACCGATGTTGGTGTGTTTACGTCCCCGTAACTTAGCGTTTCGGCAAAAAAAAAAGACCGATAGAATAAGTACTAGGCTTCCAAAGAATAAGTCCTGGGGTCGATTTGCTCGACTAAAGGCGGTGCTCCAGCATGGCCACAGTCAAATGACTGAAACAAGTAAAAGAGTAAAAGAGTAAAAGAGAATATAGTTCCCAATCTTCTTCACTTTCATTCTAAATCTAAGTGTAATATTTTACTTTTTGAAATTCATTATGAAGGCACATATCTTTTTAAAATTAATACTACATGTGACTTAGCTAATTTCC
>NC_068984.1:132125039-132126574 GCF_001194135.2 Octopus bimaculoides | reverse complement strand
CACTGTTGTTAGACAATCCTTCTAGGAGAGAAACATTCTGACGTAAAATCTGCGGTTTCACGTGATTTATTGGTCATCTCACTTCGGCCTGTCACTAAGTACTAACCACGGAGACTCGGAGAGTGTTGTTCGTATTGTACAAGCGTTTATCACTATACTGCAATTAAGTACAGATGTCTCTTTATGGTGACCTCATTTGTCATTCCATCTACTGAAAAGTCCTAGCAACGGAAGAGTGACAACGTCTACAGACCTAACCAGTTGGAGGTGCACAGTAAATTACGACTATCGTCTCTCACCTATGCTTCGAACTATGCAGTTCTGCAGCAGAACTGAATAGTCATCTGAGAGGTCATGGGCGGAATGTTAGAAATGTCATTGATAGCGAGGGAAGACGGTAATCATCTGTGAAGATGGAGCAATCCCCCATGCGCGCGCGCGTGTATGTATGTGTGTGCACGCGTGCGTGTATATTCTTAGACGAATATTAAGTTGCATTCACCAAGCAGCAATCATTAAAGAAACATTATTAAAAAAAACACATGAATCTATTTACATCAATGTTTCTGATCTCTTTTCTAATATCATTTTGTTTTTATATTTTTTGTTTATTTTTTGTTTTTAGTTTAGTTTCGCATCCACTGCTGTAAACTTGCTCAGTTGCGTAAATTTCTCAGACATCAGAAGTGCGCAAACAAGTTTTAGATTTAGAAAAATAAGCAGAAATGATAGACAGAAGTAAAAGCTTTATTGCATATAGTAAACATTATTTAATAATGCCGTGGGTTTAATTTCCTACGATAAATTTTAGCGTTATCGACCGATTTTTGCTCTCTGACTTCACAAACAAAAGATACGGAAAATATTATCTGATAGGCTCTTTAATTTTTACGATAATGTCTACTAATCTGTTTGATGTAATCTTTATACAAAAACAATAAAGACTAAAGCGATACTAATAATCGAATGCGATGCGAAACAATGGCGATAACTTGACAAGTTTCCATTAGCTTTCAACATCGCCATTAATTCATCACAAGATCGGCAATAGCAGCCAGGTTAGACGAATAGTTTTTTAAAAATTATCTCTCATCTGTGGTGATATTAAAAGTCGCCGACATACGTCAGCTGAAATCGACCAATGAAACAGTGATTCTATTCGTTACAACAGGATTTTGTACCACAAAGCAAACAAGATATCATCCTTCTGAAACGCCAGTTGCTTTCTTCCTCACTCCAGACACATGTTTTGTTACTTGACACTCGTCGAAAATAATCTACCTAAATTTCCCTGAACAAATTTGAGTTCACTTCAAAACGATTGTCTTATTGCGTAATATAAGCGGAAAGGTTAATAAAATCAACAACGACATCAGTAGCAACGCTTCCGTCTACACAGACACACGTGCAATGTAGCCCCCCCCCACCACCACACATGCACGTATATGTACAGATACATACACTTGAATACAGGCACACAGACACATGATTGCAAAATGCGTGTCTCTCCCCCCCTCTCTCTCTATCTACATATA
>NC_068984.1:132123919-132124130 GCF_001194135.2 Octopus bimaculoides | reverse complement strand
AACACACACACACACACACACACACATACATACATACATACATACATACATACATACATACATACATACATATACTACATTTATTTTTTCTCTCTCCTTGTTTCTTTCTGTGTTCCTTTCAGTTGAAAAGCGTAGGCTCGAAACGTGAAAGACTTTCTCTGTTCCCGAGCGTTAAACTAATACATTCATTTGTTGTTTACACCACCTGTCT
>NC_068984.1:132122180-132123909 GCF_001194135.2 Octopus bimaculoides | reverse complement strand
AAAGAGAGAGAGAAAAAGAGAGAGAGAGAAAGAGAGAGAGAAAGAGAGAGGTTTATATCTTATCGGGGTTAATAAAATATGTTCTGGTTGAACAGGGGTCGATGTAATCAGCTTACCACCCCTGGAAATGAATATAAAAACTGCACCCCTCTGCCAAGTCACGTCCAGCCAATGTGGCCGAGTAGGATAATCAAACCAGTATGATCTCAAACTCAAATCCATCGGACCGTGGTTGGATGGAGAGAACATGCTGAGGCCTTCGTCCTCCAGTGGACTGAACATGGAGCAATCCAATCCAATCCGAACACAAGTATATAAGAGATATTATATCAGGACTAATGCTGCAGTAACTGGCCTACCGACAACGTCTATGCGTTAAGTATGATACATAGGCGGGTGGCTATTGTATTGTTTAGTTTGATGTGTTGCGTGGTCAGTGTTTAACTCGAGGTTCATTGCTACGATAGACGAAAATGGAAGTATTGAGTATCTTGTTATTCGGATATGGTAAAAGGAGGTTGAAATTTGAAGATGGGGTTTTAATATTTCGTCCTAGGACAGAGAACAATGATTCTGATTGTTGTGAAATTTGATCTTTTGAAGATTTGCAGTCAGTTTTAATCAATACAACGTTTGTTATATGATTGCTATATCAAAGCGTTACCGTCCATAAACAGACATCATCAGTAGACTAGAACCGACATTTGAACTTCTACTCATTGACCTCTGTGCTTCATTTGTCATCTAGAGCAATGAGAGAAAGAGAGAGGTGAAGAGAGAGACGGAAAGAGAGAGAGAGAGAAGAGAGGAAGTATGAGTGATTGCGCCGTATACTCCACGCAGCTACTCACCCAGAGCCGGGTTAAGCCTCAGAGAAGCTCTACGTACTTAAAAGATTTTGATGCCCCGATATATATAATTCAAAATATAAGTGGTACTTATTTAATCGACCCCGAAAGGAAGAAAGGCAAAGTTGACCTCAGCAGAATTTTAACTCAGAGCGTAGCGACGGGCGAAATACCGCTAAGCATAACGATTCTGCCAGCTCGCCGCCTTAATATAAGCAATAATAAACCATAAAATAAATTAGCTTTCAAAATGAGGCTAAACTAACAGTAAGATGGAAAATAATATTTATTTTTGTATTCTTCCACTTTATTTGTATTTGAAAAGTTTTCTGCCATTTTTTTAAATTGCAAAGTCTTCGATCAGATCCTCCCTATGACACCATGAACGCTTCGAAATTTTATTCCCGATCATATAAACCACTTCGAATATTATTTTAACAAGTTTAAAGTGATTTCTTTTTCTGCGTAAACTATTTACCATTTCTATGGAGCCTCCTTCCCTTGTTGCCCTAAGCTCTTGCCTATCTTGCTTAATGGTTAATCCAACGGTGTGCTCACCCTCTGAAGACCTAACCTTCATGCAGTGATTCAACAGAAGAAATATACCACGGTGAGGTCTTTTTCTCTCATAATCAGTGGCAAAACTCGCATTTAACACAACTGTATAATGAAACAATCCCCTATTTTATAATACTACTGCATGGCTGCGCTTATACCTGTCATAGGCTCGGCGGTAGAGAGTTAAGTGTTGGTCGTCCAAATAACGTAGTGCTGGCAATAGGATACGAACGAATCTCCGATCTCTCGATGAGGTAGCCAGTACTTCCATTCACTCTCTCTCTCCCCTCTCTCTCTCCCCTCTCTCTCTCCCCCCTCTCTCT
>NC_068984.1:132117161-132121685 GCF_001194135.2 Octopus bimaculoides | reverse complement strand
GGTACAACCCACCAAGGGATAGTATCTATCCAGTATACTGCTGGGAGGGTACCCAATTATTGCTACACTAGTGCTATACTAGGTGCAATCAATGGGAGCGGGTAAAAGTGGAGGTTTTACCCAAAATTTGTGTAACAATTAGAAAATGGAGGATAATATGCTGAACCCAACTACTTGCAGACGGTGTATCCCGTTGAATTCATTAATTTAATTCATAGCAAAAGTGACAAATGTATGTATGTATGTATGTATGTATGTGTGTATCTCTATCTATCTTGCTCTCTTCCTCCGTCTCCTCCTCCTCCTCCTCCTCGTTCCATGGAATCTAACTAACAAAGCGACCTTCTTCGTAGTACCACGGTCACTTAGAAGAGAAAAGAAAATTTCCCTCAAACCAATGTACATTGGATAACGCAGTCCTACACGCACTGGATGAACAAAAAAGAATATAATAAAGACAAAAGCTGGAATGTCACGGTTGGAATGTCTTTGATCGTTGGATTACGTCTGACCTGGAGAGATTATAAATAATAAAAGTACATAAAACAAATAACAACCAGCACGTATGCCAATCTCCAGTCATCAGAGCAGACACGTACACATTTTTCTAATTAAACAGACAAGTTTATGTAATTGCTATATCTAGCTGAACACTACGCAAGTGTATATTGCCTTTAAATGAAAATATATATAGCAATTAAATATACATAGCAATTAAATGTGGTGTGTTTGTGTAACAATGAAGCAGGCAAGTGTATTTTAGCTGATGTTTTTTAAATCACTAAAAGATCACCAAATACATACATGCATACATACATACAAACATATATATACATACATACATACATACATACATACATACATGATGATGATGATGGCCGTCCACTCGTGACCGAGGAAGACCATTGCCGACCTTCAGGAACATCGTGCGCTCTAGGACTAACTTATATTTTGCATTTGCGGCTCCGTTGGTGGCTAATGAGCCCTGCTCTTGACAAGCATATACGACTGCAAACATTGCAGATTAAGCTTCCCCCATTCATTATATGAGCCGTGCGCTTTCGCGCAGCTCGCTTCAATTCTTCATGCTGGATACATACATACATACATACATACATACATACATGCATGTATGTATGTATGTATGTATGTATGTATCTATGTATGTCCAGAGCGAATGACCTAGTGGTTAGGGTGTTACACCCATGATCGGGAAATCTTGGCTGAATTTCTGAACCGGGTGGTGCACTAAGTTTTTGAGCAAAATATTTCAGCTCGCAACGTTCTGCGATTGCTTCGAAACCTGACGTGTCGTATGCTGTACGCCTGCTCAAGAAACGTCGATTTGATGGCGAAAGCGGGCTTATATATAGCACATACAATTGATTCGCTATAAACAAATCATTCGTCCGGTTGTTCAGCCAGATATTTTATAAAACTTCTATAGGGCCTTCCCGAAGTGGTTTGAGCGCTACAAGTCCATCGAAGTCAGAGGATCTTACATGGGAAGAGATTAGACTTTAGCACTTTCTTGACATTAATAAATGTCTCTCTTGAAATGTCTTATAACTTCTGGAATGCACCTTGTACGTCAGGTCACTCATAATGTTAATGTTAACATGTAACCGAGTACAACTTGTTGCATAGTCGAGCCGTCGGCGACTAAACTGGTAACCCTACCAGGCCTACTTGGTATGGAGAGTGGCTTTTTCGTTGAACACCCTGCAGGGTGTAAAATAAAACTTGTCAAAGGGCGGATGAACTCAGTAGAGTCAATGGCCACCCAACAGCTGGTAAATGCGCCGACTTTTTACCCTATCAGAACCTACACCACACACACGTATGTCTGTGTGCGTGCGTGCGTGCGTGTGTACGCACGCGCGTACATAATGGAGATGGCATCTGGAAAGTATATATATATGCTCACTGTAAGAACGTGAATATAATATTTACAGTCGCGTATCAGCAGCGGTTGCTGGGACGTAACAACATATATTTACTACAGAAATGTGTGCAGATTAGCTAAATGAAACACTCCTTAACAACTACGAACAGGGTGGTAGTTTCATGGCGAGGTGATGGTGGCGGTGGTGGTGGTGGTGGTGGTGGCGGCGGTGGTGGTGGTGGTAGTGGTGTCTTAGTCAAAGGTTGAGAGTTGAATTCCATGTAAGATCCCATAGCAAGACATGAAATGAAATGTTCCCACAGACGTTGCTATTCCAACACGCCATTGCAGTTTCACCAAATCCCGTGTGCATAAAATGTCAAAGCTTTTCCCACCAGCGCCAAATACGTTTCTTCTTCTTGTTGTTGTTGTTGTTGTTGTTGTTCTTCTTCTTCTTCTTCTTCTTCTTCTCATCATGATCATCACGATCATCAACATCATCATCATCATCTTCATTATTATTATTATTATTATTATTATCATTATTATTATTATTATTACTCTTCTTCTTCTTCTTCTTCTTCTTCTTATTATTATTATTATTATTATTATTATTATTATTATTATTAAGGTGGTGATCTTGCAGAATCGTTAGCTCACCGGACAAAATGCTTACCAGCATTCCGTCCGTCTTCATGTTTTGAGTACAAATTCTGCTGAGGTTGACTTTGCCTTTCATCCTTTCGGGGTCGATGTAATGAATACCATTTAAGCAATGGGGTCAATGTAAAGGACTAGCCACCCCCTCCCTGAAATTTCAGGCCTTGTGTCTACAAATAGAAATGATTATCATTATTATTGTTATAGATGTTGGTGTAAACGACTAAAAACCCGCCCTAAATTTCAATCCGTCTGAAGTATCGTCCCTTGCCCCACTTCGCGTCTGATCAAGTTGGGCCCTTGCTCTTCCGCTTTCTGTGGAAGGGACGTGTTCCGTTCATCAGACGGTCTATCTGCTGTCAACAGCCGCTGAGTGGAGGACTGGGCATGCCGTGACTAATGATGCACAGACGCGCGCTGAGGCAGCGGCAACTCCAGCGTTTTCTTAACGGTGAGCGGCTGTGGTTGCCGTTTGTCAGGCAGGATTTTCCGCAGCTCGTCTCATTGACGAAGCTACAGTCCTGGATCAAGCGTAGACCGAGAAAGGGCGCTTGACGGCGAACTGGCAGAAACGTTAGCACGCTGGGTGAAATGCTTAGCGGTACTTCGTCTGCCGCTACGTTCTGAGTTCAAATTCCGCCGAGGTCGACTTTGCCTTTTATTCTTTCGGAGTCGATAAATTAAGTACCAGTTACGCACTGGGGTCGATATAATCGACTTAATCCGTTTGTCTTTCCTTGTTTGTCCCCTCTGTGTGTAGCCCCTTGTGAGCAGTAGAGAAATAAGAAAGGGCGCTTGGCACTTGGAGTGTCGGTAAACATTCACAGCTTTCTACCAATCGGTCAACGCGGTCAGTGGATGTTCCACCGTGGATTTCTATAGGGGATTAGTGACCGGCAAGAGCGACGATGTCATTGGGGAAACTTTGGACGTCGGCGGAGGATCAATTAACTGGTCTTTTCCTGAGGACTTTCGGGTTGGAGCCTATGGATAACTTCTAGAAATCCTTGGCCTGGCAGTGCTATTGAGGAGCTCTGCCGGTTCGAGACAAGCTCCACAAACACGGAAGTACCGTCAGACGGACCAGTCCGAGGTGTATGCAGGGCGACGAAACCGTCCTGCATACATTCGTCCAGAGTCCGTGCATTACTGACTTGTAGAACTTTGACGAACAGCTGATGTTGCGTGTAGGACGGATCCGGTTATCAGTCCATCGGGAAGATCACCTCGCTGCCTTCCTTTGGTCGAGAATGAAAAGCAGTTTTCCTCTGTCTGGTGGCTATGGAAAAGGAGGTAGTGTGGTGGACAAGATTGAAAAATTTAAATGTTGCTTTGGAATATCTCATCTTATCAGGCCGACTTTATACATCTTCTCCTTTACATCCTAGAGAACTCTCCTCACGTAGACGCCATATAAAGGTTCAGCAATTTCTTACTGAGCAACCAGCACAAATGATTTGTTTGTAGTGATCAAAGGTTTGTGTCTGTACATTAGCTCACTCCCTTCATTAAATCGGCACTTTCTGTACAGTTACTCGGTGTGACACACACCAGACTTTGAAATGATCGCAAAGCAGCGTATGACGAAATGTTTTGCTCAAGAACACAACGTACCTCTCGGTCCACTAATCAAACCCACGATCACGGGATCATAAGTACAACGCTCTTACCAGATTATGTGCCCTTACTTACATACCTATATACTCCATTATATACTTTCCACAATACTATAGTAGTAACCATGGTTTCTGGCATTCGTAGACGAACTAGTTTCAGCTTTTTTTGTTCTTTTTTAATTTGTTTCAGTCATTTGACTGCGGCCATGCTGGAGCACTGCCTTTAGTCGAACAAATCGACCCCAGGACTTATTCTTTGTAAGCCTAGTACTTATCCTATCGGTCTCTTTTTTGCCGAACCGCTAAGTTACAGGGACGTAAACACACCAACATCGGTTGTCAAGCGATGGTGACACACACACA
>NC_068984.1:132114443-132116434 GCF_001194135.2 Octopus bimaculoides | reverse complement strand
ATATACATACATATATACAGCAGTCTTCCACATAGTTTCAACTTCCAAATTCACTCACAAAGTATTTGTCGGCCGGGGACAATAGAAGACACTTGACTAGTGTCTACGTGTTCTCAGGTTCAGTGGGACTGAACCTGAGAACACGTGGTTACAAAGCGGTCCTCTTAACCTCGCAACAGTTCCTGATAAACTTTCTGACTCGTTTTCCTCCCGTTTACTGATAGTATTGCAACTTATAGATAGCAACCAACTAAACAAAGTTCATGTTTATTTAAATTTATTCATAGTTTAAGCAACTTCGTTATTTTTAGTCATACTGTAACAAACATGCAAGCAAAATATTGGGTCGCTTCCTAACTATGTGATCTTGTGTTCAGTCCCACCCCGCGGCACACCTTGGACGGGTGCATTTAACTATAGATCCGGACCGACAAATACTTTGTGTGTAGATTTGTCCCCATCATCGATTGACGACTAGCGTTGTTTTGTTTACGTCCTCAAGAGCGATAGAATAAGTACCAGACTTTAAAAAAATATAAGCACTGGAATAGACTTGCTCAACAAAAACCCTTCAAGGTGGTGCCCCAGCATGCCCGCAGCACAACGACCGAAACAAGTGAAAGATAAAAAGATAAACAAACATGCAAAAATACGAAATAGATAAATAAATAATTAAATAAATAAGAAATAAAACTCAAGAACAAGCTTTTCTATGTGTCACATGCTCATTAAGAAGTGACATCATGAATAAGAACCGGACATAACATTTATAGATTTTCTACACCAGGCGGGAAAATGTAAAAGAACTAGGTGACACATTTGCAATTGTAGCTTGCACTTGGTGTAGAAATATTAAACATACCATTATGTAACACTAAACTAACGCTAGGGGAATTAGCCTCCGTGATCAGTAACCAAAAGTTATACTGTGTGATTAAATTTCCTAGATTCCAACAGAATATCTCTCATCTCATTGGGTTTGAAGAGAAAATGGATAACGAGATGTTTGTACAATTAGTGTAGATCAGTGGTGAGGAAACTTTTTAGCGCGGCGGGCAAAAATTTCCTAAGAAAAAGGTCCGCGGGCGGATCACAGCTTCTAACTCTTATATCTGTGTAAATCTTCAAGAAACATTTTAGCGCGGCGAGCAAAAATTTCCTAAGAAAAAGGTCCGCGGATGGATCACAAGTTCTAACTCTTATATCTGTGTAAATCTTGTATATATCTATGTATAATTTGATATACATTAATAAAAATAAGTTTAACACATTAAATTAACGCGTAACATCTTCATTAACGCCGCCACTCAATTTAAGACGTTTATATTACTTATGAGGTATTCTATACTTTTCAGCTAGAGTGTAGTTGGGTCTCAAAGGGGTGGTACAAATCTAGCAATATGTGTTTTATAGTGAAAACAAAATTTCCATTCAAATGGCAATTACCGGACGATTTCTGACCATTTTGAGTCGTAGTGGAAACGCGACCTATGTCGCAAATGGATATACTAATATTGTATAAATTTTGATTGAAAAATTTACTATATTTTGTACATATGAGTATATCAGCCTGTGGGCACACTAAAACGGGCTCGCGGGCAGGCGTTTCCCCACCCCTGGTGTAGATGATTGCGAAGCTACGCTTTCCTCCCACTATCCCTGTTATTTGGACTGACGACTCTCTGAGTTCTTAACACTTGCATACATATATCTTTTAACAGAGCTGTATTATAAAGGCGCATGGCTCAGTGGTTAGAGCGTCGAGCTTATGATCATGAGGTTGTGAGTTCGAATCCCGGACCGGGCTGCGTGTTGTGTTCTTGAGCAAGACACTTTATTTCACGTTGCTCCAGTTCACTCAGCTGTAGAAATGAGTTGTGACATCACAGGTGCCAAGCTGTATCGGCCTTTGCCTTTGCCTTGGATAACACTGGTGGCGTGGAGAGGGGAGGCTGGTATGCATGGGCGACTGCTGGTCTTCCATAAACAAC
>NC_068984.1:132111376-132114259 GCF_001194135.2 Octopus bimaculoides | reverse complement strand
ATATATATATATATATATATATATATATATATATATATATATATATATATATACATACATGCACATATATATATATGTGTGTATGTATATGTGAGTGTATGTATGTATGCGTAACTGGCGTTAATATTCAATATTCAATCGTCTGAATATAAATGAGATCTGTATCATATAAGACCTTCAGTAGGAGTTGAAACCAGCGCTACAAGACTTCAAAACGCTTATGGAATACAGCCACGTCTTGCGGATGTAACGCCGATGAAATATGTATAAAACCAATTTTACCATTCCGCTCACCAAATTAATTTATAATCAACATTCCTCAAAATTAAGGGGAATAATGTTGGATACGAACGAAAATCGGAGAAGGCGCCTTGACTCAATAACAATACGGTTAGCTATTATTATGTGTCTATTTACGCATATCTGAGGAAATAAAGTAATTAAAATAATGTTTATATTGTAATTATATATTTAAGATGATTAATTTTCCAGCTTTTCGTTTTACGCTTGTTCGATAATCCCGGAAGTATCGGGCGGATCAACGAGCCCCCTCCCTCCTTTTCTTTCTCCCTCTCTCTCCCTCTTCTCTCTATCACCCGCTCTCTCTTTCCCTTTATCTATCATTTCCTCTTTCTTGCCCTCCCTCCATATGGTGTACTAGGTTATATTTCTCACTTTTAAGTCATAAATTTGTTAAAGTTGGGGTCTCAAGCAAAAACAGGCCATCTGACATACATTTTGTTCATTCAGTTAGCTGGAAGAACAATAAAAATACTTTTCAGAATTGGGGGCCTGTGACTTATTAGTGATGTTGTTATCACATATTATTCATAAGCCGTGGAGGCGCAATGGATCGCGGTTTCGATTCCTAGACCGGGCATTGTGAGTGTTTATTGAGCGAAAACACCTGAAGCTCCACGAGGTTCCGGCAGGGAGTGGTGGTGAACCCTGCTGTACGTGTACTTCAAAGGGCCAGCCTTGTCACACTCTGTGTCACGCTGAATCTCCACGAGAACTACGTTAAGGGTATACGTGTCTGTGGAGTGCTCAACCACTTGCACGTTAATAAATGAGCTGCGACGTCACTAGTGCCAAGCTGCATCGGCCTCTGCCTTTCTCTTGGATAACATCGGTGGCGTGGAGAGGGAGGCTGGTATGCATGGGCGACTTCTGGTTTTCCATAAACAATCATGCCCAGACTTGTGCATACATACATACATACATACATACATACATACATACATACATACATACATACATACACACAAAAATACCCTGTTGTTGATGTTGAAATTCCATTGAAGGAACCATGGATCTAGGTTAGAAACCGATTCTTTCTCTATTGGCAAGAAATCTTGAAATAAACCTAATAATGACATACATACATACATACATACATACGTACATACATGCTGATGGAAGTCAAGTTGTAACCGAGTGAAATCACTTTTTAAACACAGTAAATTCGTGCAGACATTCCCAGCGTCCATGAAGTTTCTGTACGTGAATTTGCTTTGAGGGAATAAAGAGTTGCAGAGTTCTGGGACCACTTTTCAGTGCAATCGGTTATAAAACCAGTGGCACAATAAATAGAGGTTGAGGCGAGCAGAAACCAGATTCAGGTCTTTTGCATGAGTTTACCTTCTGCTAGATGGAAGTTCTAACGAGAATGAGGGGTCCTTCACTCCCAGCGGTTCTCATGCTAGTTAAATCATGGCTGAGACCCTATCAGCTGCTTCTACTCCGGGCCAGAGTAGATCTGGGAACAACAGTGGCAAAGAGGTGATTCCACACTGCTCATAACCCTGGAACACCCTAACCAGGCTCTACTACCAGATACAGTTTAAAAGTCATGCCCAGTCATGTATACACACGTAGTTGCGCGCATGTGTTTGTGTTTGTCTCCGATCAGCCCTTGACAACTAGCGTTGATTCGTTTAAGTTCTTGTAATTTAACAGTTAGACAAAAATTAACTGATAGAATAAGTATTAGGCTTTAAAAAAGACAAGTTCTAGGGTTCAATTTGTTCGACTAAATCCCTTCAAAGCGGTGCCCCAGCATGGTCAAGTGACATAAACACACATGCACACATAGATAACCAGCTTGCTTGCTTGATAGATAGATAGATAGATAGATAGATAGATAGATAGATAGATATAATGTACGTATCTACCTATCTTTCTCTCTATACACACACACACACACACACATATGCATGCATACTTATATATCAATTTATGGATCAATATGCAAGTATATACGGATGCATGTTTGTGTATGTAAATAGCATAAAAGAAATTACACACACACACACATGCACGCACACACACACACATACATCCATACACGCACGCACGCACACACTCACACACACTCGTAATCAAATAAAACTGAAACACACACGCATACGTCATAGCAACACCCAAACACCCAAGCACCCAAGCACCCAAGCACCCAAGCACCCATACACCCATACACCCAAACGCACAGACAACGTAGGTAAATACCGAAACACATATCTAAACACAGCCTTAATCTGTGACGTACATTGCAGAATTCGGCCTCCCAAAGACAGCACACCATATTAGGAAGACAGCTACAAGGGTGTTATCATACCACCCGAATACAACTAACGTAGTATTGTCATTGCCACCCGGCTAAATGTTACTGCTTACGTTAGTGAGCAGCTGTCTGCTGTCCGTTTGGATTACGGCGGATTATGCTTGTAAGGGGCGTGAGCGGGGGGTAGGGGCTGTTGTTGTTGTTGTTTTTGTGTCTGGTGGTGGTGGCGTCGGTGAAGCCGGTTGCTGTGATAGGTAAGTTATATGGCGGCGGCGGCGGCGGCGACAGGTGGTGGTGACGGCGGCTGCAGTCAGTGGTGG
>NC_068984.1:132099616-132110883 GCF_001194135.2 Octopus bimaculoides | reverse complement strand
GGTTGTTGTTGTTGTTGTTGTTGGTGGTGGTGGTGGAAGTGGTGGTGGCGGCAAAAGACGTGGTGGCGTTGCGGGATATTTGTAGAGGCGTGGTTATTGGTTGTTGTTGTTGTTGTTGTTGTTGTGGTGGTGGTGGTGGTGGTGGTGGTGGTAGTGTTGATAGTGGTAGTGATGGTGGTAACGGTGGTGGTGTGAATAGTGGTGGTATGAGGTTAGCAGGTTTAATGTGACGGTGGTAGTGTTGATGTAGCAATGATTGTGCTATTGTCCTCGTTGTTGTTGTTGTTGTGGTGGTCATGGTGGTGGTTGTGGAGATACTTGTAGTGAAGTGATGACGGTTAATGATGATGATGATGATGATAGTAACTGTAATGGCGATTGTAGTGAATTATAAGTTGGAGATGGCGTGAGTTTGTTGTTGTTGCTGATGTTTGAGGTCGTATCACTCTTTCCCGTTGCACAACAGAACATGACAAACAAGGACAAGATAAGCAAGTCCACCATGACAAACAGATGCTCGCACGCACGCACGCACGCACACACACACACACACACACACACAATCATAAATACATACACACAATCATAAACACATACACACAATTATTAACATATGCACATAATCATAAACATACATACAATCATAAACAGACATACACATACAGGGAGAAAGAGAAAGAGAGAGAGGGGGGATACTCACACATACACATACAGAGAGAGGGGGTGAGAGACACACACACACACACAAACACAACTTAAACACAACACGCACATCAATAACATGGACAGAAGCAACTGCAACATAACAACGGCAACGGCAGAAAATACGATGCACTCACAACATACAGTTGCATAACAACGCAACAACTATAGAACGTACAACATCGACATCACAACTAGTCAAAACAATATACGACAGGCGTGGTAGTGTGGTTAAGAAGTTTGCTTTGCAACCACGTGATTTCATGTTCAGTCCCACAACTCGGCACTTTTTTTTTTTTTTTTTGCTGTAATTTCATTAAGTAAAGATTAACAGAAAACTAAGGATAAACAGAAAACTCTTGTGGATTCACTATTAAAATATTTCGATGATCTTATCAAATAACTTTTCTCACTTCATACATTTCAGTGAACGTGAACCCTCATAAAATTTCTTAGAATTAATTTCAAAACATTCTTTAATTTCAAAATATTCTTTAAATATTCTTTAGGCGCAGGAGTGGTTGTGTGGTAAGTAGCTTGCTTACCAACCACATGGTTCCGGGTTCAGTCCCACTGCGTGGCATCTTGGGCAAGTGTCTTCTACTATAGCCTCGGGCCGACCAAAGCCTTGTGAGTGGATTTGGTAGACGGAAACTGAAAGAAGCCCGTCGTATATATATGTATGTATATGTGTGTTTTTGTGTCTGTATTTGTCCCCCTAGCATTGCTTGACAAACGATGCTGGTGTGTTTATGTCCCCGTAACTTAGCGGTTCGGCAAAAGAGAACTGATAGAATAAGTACTAGGCTTACAAAGAATAAGTCCCGGTGTCGATTTGCTCGACTAAAGGTGGTGCTCCAGCATGGCCGCAGTCAAATGACTGAAACAAGTAAAAGAGTAAAAGAGTAACAACCATAATTGTCTAAGTAACAGATTCATTGACATGAAGCAGCTGAGCTTCTTTTACTGAATTGCGAAACCATTTCTCTTTCGCTAGTATCGAATGGACGCACTAATAAGAGACATACAAAATAATGACAGCGGGAAACCAATCCATGCTTAAAAGCAGCACTCCGTATTGCTGGATTCACAGATTGTAGCCAGATATAACAAAGAACGTTTGCTCTTCCCAATAACAACGACTGCGCTTCTGCTGTTTATGGATATGTTGGCTAAAAAACGAAGTTTCAACATTTGTGAGCAAAACTAACTGGATCTGTTAACTAGACTTTTAAAATTAGCTTCTTTGCGCACAGTCCCATGAGGAGAGTAAGTCAAATGGAACTTTTGTTGCGAAAATTTCCACATTACATTTTCCCCCTTTCTTGACCCTTAGTAAAACACTTTTGCCTTTTCCAGCAACATATTTGGACTTTAATTAAAATGGAAATTTTATGATCCCTTGCAATAAGGATTTCATTTTCTGCTCTGTTAGAATTTATTCTTGTTAGAAGCCAGTTCCTTCCTTACAGACAGACACCTAATAATTAAAAGTAGCAGAGAACATACATAGATGTTTGTGTGTATATGTTTGTTTACTCTTTTACGTGTTTCAGTTATTTGGCTGCGGCCATGCTGGAGCACCGCCTGAAAGTAGTTTTTTTTTAGTCGAACAAATCGACCCCAAGACTTATTTTTTGTAAGCCTAGTACTTATTCTAAGTTACGGGGACGTAAACACACCACCATCAGTTGTCAAGCAGTGGGGGACAGATACAAACACACACACACACACACACATATACATACGATGGTTTTCTTTCAGTTTCCGTCTACCAAATCAAATCACAAGGCTTTGGTTGGCCCGAGGCTATAATAGAAGACACTTGTCCAAGGTGCCACGCAGTGGGGCTGAACCGGGGACCATGTGGTTGGGAAGCAAGTTTCTTACCACACAGCCACGCCTGCGCCTGTTTGTATGTTAGTTTTCATTAACTCTTTATTTTTTTACGTTCTAAGTTCTTGGGCTGGTTGCGAGTTCTAACTACGGTAGAGTATCGCTTCGTGTAGTGTATCTGGTTTTCTGGTTTACAATTTTTGTTTCAGATTATTCGGCGCGCGTGTGTGCTTATGTGAATGCGTTTTGAATTGATGATGATTCAGCGAACCCACGAAGTACGAATATCGATATGGTGATGTTGAAACAACCGTCAGTAGCTATCGTTACGTTCTTGGTATCTTTGGGTAAACAATTACGTTCGTGCATGTTACTCTGTCTTTTTGTCTGTCTATTCTTCTATCTGTGTGTCTGTTGTCTGTTGTCTGTCTCTCTCTCGTTCTACCTCTATCCACCCCCCCCTTTGTGTGTATGTGTGAGATATCCATCCAAGTGGTCATTCATTATATACGAACAGAGCCATCGTGTCTGTGAATGCATGTACGCACATATTTGTGTAAATGTATATGTATGTGTGTGTGTGTGTGTGTGTGCGTGGGTGTGTGTATGTGTGCGTGCGCGTGTGGGTGGTTGTATCTGTGTGTCTATCTCTGTGCAAATTTGTATATCTGTGCTGAACTTGTGTCTATGTGTGTGTGTGTGTGTGTGTGTTTGTGCGTGTGTGTGTGTGCGTGTGTGTGTGCGTGTGCATATGTGGGTATTTATTAGTAGCTGTGTGTCGGTGAGACATCAGATACTCAACATGGCCATCGAATCAGCGTATGATCTTAATAATCATTATTCTACATGTATTTCAGCGTGTGTGTGTGTGTGTGCATGCGTACGTGTGTGTGCATGTGTGTATGCATGTGCGTGTGTGTGTGTGTGCGTGTAGATATGTGAGACACCAGATATCCAAGATAGCCGACCAGCCAGTGTACGTTCATCAGACAGTGACGTCAATGAAAGAGGATCTATTTAGAGGCGGTTTATCTTCATTGATAGGGTAAGGTCATTTGTCTTTTGTGGATTAGTGGTGATGTGATGGTGGGGGAGGAGCTTGTTGTGTTGTTATTGTTGTTGTTGATGGTGCTGGTGGTGGCGATGGAGATATTGTTACTGTTGTTCTGGTAAGCGTTGGTGTTTGTAATAACGATAGTGTAGTTAGAAGTAGTTCTAGTTAAGTCGGTGGTGTTAGCGGCGTTGTGAAGGTGAGTGGTTTAGTGGTACTGGTATTCGGCTAACAATCGTAAGGTCCCGAGTTCGATTCTCGGCGGCGTAATGTTTTCCTTGAGCATGACACTTTATTTCACGTTGCTCCAGTCCATTCAGCTGATAAGAATTAGTTGTACCTGTATTTCAAAGCGTCAACCTTGTTAGATTCTGTCATGCTGAACTTCTCTGAGACCTACGTTAAGGGTATGAGTGTCTGTGGAGTGCTCAACCACTTGCATGTTGATCACACGAGCAGGCTGTTGCGTTGATCGGATCAACTGGAACCCTCGTCGTCGAAACCGACGGAGCACCAGTTAGTGGCGTTGATGCTGTTGGTCACAGTGATAGTTTCGTAGTTATAGTGTTAGTTATTGCAACGGCGCTGGTGTTGATGCTATTGGTAGTTCTAGTGATGCTGTTATAGTATTGTTTAGCCCAGGGGTTTTCAAACTGTGGTCCACGGACTACAGGGGGTCCGCAAGGACAAGACAGGGGGTCCGTTGACAGCAAATACTTTTTATGGGCAATTTGATTTTATATATGTTTTTTAATCGATATCTTGTAATTGACAATAAACCTATTTGTTAAATACTGTTAAATAAATAAATGTAAAAATATATGTTATTTTAAGCAAATATTTATGTATAAATTTCATAAGCGTTTATAAGGAGGTCCCTAAGGTAAAGCCTGAAATATAAGGGGGTCCGAAACTCAAAAAGTTTGAAGACCCCTGGTTTAGCCCAATGTTAACTTAGATCCAGCAGTATTTGATCGAACATGGACGAACGAAGGGCTATACGCAAACAAGGAACTCATAGCTTCGTGAATGTCCTCTTAAAAACGATTAAAATTTTCGCTTTGCTCCCACGAAATCCCGGGTTTGATTCCATTTGCAGCATTCTGGACAAGAAGTCTCAGTACCGCAGCTAATGGGGGTGGCGTGAGAAGCCGATATACTCCAGGCGATGATATTATGATGACAGTACTTTTGGGTCTACTGTATAAGCTTGTATAGGCTTCGGGCCCGATGGTGGTGGTGGAACAGCAGAAAACTCGAGGGATGCTCCGGGCGATACGCACTCTAACAACGCCACTGAGGAACCTTTGTGAAACTGCACATCCTAATATACACTGCTTTATTGTATATGATGCAGCGTTGGACTCTAGAAATATCGTATTCCTTTTCCTGCCCTATCTGCTTCGTTGTCTGTAGTTTTCGGTTGTAGCCAAAATGTCGGCAAATAAAGTGAAGTCAGCTTGAACGCGCCAGCGGCCAATCCTTTGTACTTACAGATTTTGTCCATTGCAACACAGTGTTCGGAGCTAATTGTAATGTTGCTATTTTGGTGTGTAAGCGTGCATAGAATGAGTGCAAGAGCGTTGCAGTTATGTCTATTTGTATAGTTGTAGTATATAAATGCAATAAATCTATAATTCGCAATTTCCTGAATAGTAGACCACAAGGATTCATCTCTTCATATACCTTCCCGCCATCCTCAACCGGTTTTTTGTTGCCTATGGAACGCCTTGATCCTATTATAGTCGAATGGACCCTCCAAGCCATTCGATGTTTAAAAAAATCATTATTAGGAATTGTTTTAAAAAGTTGTTAAAATATTTTGGTAACTGTAAAAGCAAAAACAATTTATTGCCGATAAATTTTAACAACAAAATGTTATATGGGCCATACAGACCGCGGCTGAAGACCACTGTTCTAAATACAATGTGTCAACCGCTCCAACCCGACATCAACCTGCAAGAAATTTGCAATGTAGGGATAGGGTTAGGGTTGGGGTTGAGGTTGAGGTTGGGATTGGGGTTAGGGTTAAGGTTGGGGTTAAGGTTACGGCTAGATTTAGGCTTGGGCCTAGGGTTAGGGCTATGGTAAGGGCACTGGTGAGGGCTTGGGTTCGTGTAAGGCTAGGCTGAGGATTAGGGTTAGGATTCGGGTAGGGCAAGAGTTATGGTTAGGGTTATGGTTAGGGTTATGGTTAGGGTTATGGTCAGGGTTACGGTTCGGGTTACGGTTCGGGTTAGCTTTAGCGTTAGAGTTAGGGTTAGGGTTACGGTTACGGTGAGCACTATGGTTAAAGTCAGGGTTAAGTTCGTATTGTTAATATATACCGAAGTGACAATCTGGAAGAGGTAGGATTTACAAAAAAAAAAACAAAAAAACAAATCAAGCAGCTAATTTGTACACAAAAAATACAATCTGTAGGCATGTAGAAACATGCGGAACTTTTCTCAGGTTCAAAATGTAACATTGTCTTTGTTATCTCCTTTCCAATGATGTAGTTTTATATCTTTATTAGAAATCAGCTCCTTCTAAAAGTATGATTTCAAATAATTAAAAATAAAGAGAACATACATACATACATACATAGAAAGATATGTATTCTGTTAGCCGCCATATAAGACGCACTGTCACATTAAGGACGCACCAAAATTTTACAAGGATATTCTGTTGTAAAAATGAATTAAGTATTGAATATAAAATACTTTTACGTGTTTAAATGGAGAAGAATATATGATTCTGTACGTGTAAACACAATGTTGTAACTATATATTGGAATTAAGTTTGAAACTATAAGTTTTTTTATAAATCAGTTGAATAGCGATTTATAAATCAGTTGAATAGCGATTTTTTAGGGTATTTTAAGAAATGCGTGTTAATCGTTGGCAAATAAGGTAGATACTTTACATACGTGCATACAAACATACGAAGTTATCTATACATACATACATACATACATACATTACATATATACATACATACATACATACGTACAAAAATACCCTGTCGTTGATGTTGAAATTCCAATGAAGGAACTTTGGATCTAGGTTAGAAACCGGCTCTTTCTCTATTGGCAAGAAATCTTGAAATAAAACTGGACAATGATATGCATACATTCATACATACATACATACATACATACATACATACATACACACCAACTCAGCCATATAATTTCAAACACCGAAAACTCTTTTAACTCAGAACGCTTTGTTGATTTGTAAGCGACCGACTTGAACTCTCTCAAGAACTGAAATAAAACTCAAGGAAAAAACATACATATATTACACGTTGATGCATGTGAAAACTTGTCTATCAGTCATTTAATCTATCTATCTATCTATCTATCTATCTATCTATCTATCTATCTATCTATCTATCTATCTATCTATCTATTTATCTATCTATCTATCTTTCTTTCTATACACACACACATATTTGTATGTATGTACGTACGTATGTATGTATGTATGCATGTATGTATACAACGGGCCTCCACAGAATTTCCGGCAACCAAATTCACTCACAAGTCATTGGTCGTTCAGGGACTTTAGTAGAAGCCCCTTGCTTAATGTGCCACGTATTGGCAAAATGTGCTTCTTAACTACACAACCATGAGCTATGCCTGTTCGTATAGCAACTGAGGTACCTTCTTGTTGAATAAGACTTAGATGTCTTATTTCCCTGTTGCGCATACATCTAAAGTCTATATTCACAGAAATAATGATTTGCAATGTCGACAGAAGACAGCGGGTGTTTTTCGAAAAGGCTATAGTCATTCAAATAGATTTGCCAGTGCTTTACTGGTCCTTTTTTTAGCTACTAATTTTTATGAAAACTAAAATATGAATCGGTGGGATTTGAACTAGGAATTTTAAGAGATGACTCCAAATACTACAAGTCGGTTATATCTTATTCGGTACTTTATCGATTCTGCCATCTACGACCAAACTTTGTTCATAGAAATCTCGTGAAGACGTGTCAAGGTTTCATGAGAATGACGCTTGTATCAGATTGATTATCAGGAAAAGGAAGTGGCCATCATCTACATATAAATATGTGCAGGCGTGGCTATGTGGTAAGAAGCTTGCTTTCCAACCACATCGTTCTGAGTTCAGTCCTACTATGTGGTACCTTCGGCAAGTGTCTTCCACTATAGCTTCGAGCCGACCGAAGTCTTGTGAGTGGATTTGGTAGAAGGAAACTGAAAGAAGACCGTCGTATGTGTGTGTGTGTGTGTGTGTGTGTGTGTGTGTGTGTGTGTGTGTCCACTGCTTGACAACCGGTGATTCGTTCGACTAAAAACTCTTCAATGCGGTGCTCCAGCATGGTCGCAGTCTAATGATTGAAGCAAGTAAAAGATAAAAGATATGGGAAAGTCATTTGTCGAGAGCAGCGGCCCCCAATCTTTTTTGCACCTGGCACTGATTTCATACAAGATAATTTTTCCTCGAACAGGGGTATCACGCACATTACAAAACATAAACATAATATATATAATTTAATTATTACATACATAACACGCATGTGAAACCATGTAGTTCAATGATTAAGGTATTTAGCTCGTGATATTTCAAAGGGTCAGCCTTGTCACATTCTGTGCAATGCTGAATCTCCCTGAGAACTAAGTTAAGTTTACGCAAGTCTATGAAGTGCTCAACCACTTGCGCGTTAATTTTACGAGCAGGCTGTTCCATTGATCGAATCAACTGGAGCACTTGTCACCGTTACCGACGGAGAGCCAGTTTATATAATGCACATATATTGCAATTATATTGCAAATACCGTAAATCCTCGAGTATAATCCGCATTTTTTCCCTAAAATTTAAAGGTCAAAATCCCTAGTGCATACTATATACGAGGTTAAAAATGAAAAATATTTTCTAAGCAAAATTTTCTAAGTGATAAATATGTAAAGGAAATTTACTTAATATTTATTTTTCACTGACGTTATTACTGTTATTTCTTTATTTTCTGCCAACAAAGTGCACAAAAAAGCTACATGTTTGCATTGTAATATATATAATAATAATAAAGGACGTTACCGTATATATGTTTACAAACCAAGGACGTTATATAGACCTCCTTGACTCAAGTTAGAGAAGGGGTGCGTATTATACACAAGATGTAGGTTTTTCAGCAGTACAGCCCCCTAAAAATTCCCTGCATATTATACTCAAGGGCGGACTATACTCGAGGATTTACGGGACACTCTGAAGACTGCGATAGTCAATAAAACAGAAGTAAAATTTTAAAAACGTATTCTCTCTGTGGGGCCAGGTATCAAATGATCAACAGGCCGGTACTGGACCGAGGCCCGATGGTCGGAGACCTTTTGTCTACAGAACAAAGAACGAAGGGGATAACCGGACTCTGAGATGCACGAGAGTTGATGAATAGTGAATGAGAAAAGTGAGTGTGAGGGGGGGGGGGAGACAGAGAAAGGGGAAGAGAGGGGGAAGGGAGAAAGAGAGAGATCCCTAGCGAAACACACACTGATGAAACAATCTGACCCGAAACTCTTGATCTCGGTTTCATTTTCTCCAGAGGGCTTCAACATAAGGAACTCATCGTAGATCAACAATCTGTAAGCGTTAACATGAAATGATGCACATACTTCGTTGGTACTCCATCGGTTACGACGACGAGGGTTCCAGTTGATCCGATCAACGGAACAGCCTGCTCGTGAAATTAACGTGCAAGTGGCTGAGCACTCCACAGACACGTGTACCCTTAACGTAGTTCTCGGGGAGATTCAGCGTGACACAGAGTCTGACAAGGCTGGCCCTTTGAAATACAGGTACAACAGAAAGAGGAAGAAAGAGTGAGAGAAAGTTGTGGTGAAAGAATACAGCAGGGTTCGCCACCATCCCCTGCCGGAACCTCATGGAACTTTTGGTGTTTTCGCTCAACAAACACTCACAATGCCCAGTCTGGGAATCGAAACCGCGATCCTACGACCTCAAGTCCGCTGCTCTAACCACTGGGCCATTGCGCCTCCACTGTACATACTTACATAAAGGTAAACAGACTTAGACATATAAACATACAGATCCTCATAAATATCGCCACATTAAGTAGACATGCAATAGTTTCTATCACGCACACACACACACACACACACACACACACACACACACACACACACACATGCATCAGGTATCCATGCTAGATATTTGATCTTCCACCTACGCACACCTACAGAAGACACACATCTCCATATCTATAAACCTAAATACACAAACATACTTTGTATAGAAGTACACTGTTACATCCACAAATGTATGGCAGTCTTCACATTCCAGACAATCCGCTTTTTTCCCTGGCAACTCTCTCTCTCTCTCTCTCTCTCTCTCTCTAAATACACACACACACACACACACACACCCATATATATATATATATATATATATATATATACACACATATGTGTGTGTGCATATACAAATCTATGTATGTGGGTATGTATATACACACACACACACATACACATTTACCCCTCACTATCCATTCCTCTATCCCTTTATAGCCTTGCCTGTTTCTCTCTCACTCTATCTATCTGTCTGTCTGTCTATCTATCAATCAATCTATCTATCTATCTATCTATCTATCTATCTATATATATATATATATATCCATCTATCTATCTATTTATTTATCTATCTATCTTTCTATTCATCTATCTATCTATCTATCTATCTATCTATCTATCTATCTATCTATCTATCTATCTATCTATCTATTTATCTTTCGTTCTTTCTTTCTCCCTTTCTTCCTCTTTTCTCTCTTAAATATTCCCGTGTAAATTTTTCTTTCTTTTGTACTATCACTGAGCACTTTCTTCTTCTTCTTCTTCTTCTTCTTCCCTCTCCTCCTCCCCACTATCTCTTCCCCCTCCCCCTTTTCCTCCCTTCTGTCTTTGTAATAACAATCATTCACCCTCTGTTCCCTTCTCAACCAATTCCTATTTCCTTTCTTTTCAACGTTTGCTTTCTGTATTACCCCTTCTCTCAAAATTACAATGTACATTTTACAATATACGTGCACACATAACTCATGTTAGAAATATGTCTGCAGATATACACATGCCTTATATATATATATATATATATATATATATATATATATATAATGACCAAAAGGCGTACTTTTCACCTGTAAAAAAATATATTTTTCTGTGAAAAGCAAAAAACGTTATATGAATTAAATCAGCTTGCAAAGAACTAAAAGTAAGTTTTGATCTATCATTTAAGCCAGAGGTTCTCAAAGCAGTCGATAACGGCCCCTAGGGGTCGATGAGAATATCCTTGGAGTCGATAAACAGCGAAGGAGCAAAAAGTAGGTCACTATAATCGAAAGATAGATATTCGTACAAAGAAATCAATTTCTCTACATTAAAGATAATATACATAATGTCTGTGCGTAATTCCTGTCTTCATAAATTGTATCTGTTGTCGCTAATGACAACATATATGCATACATGCGTAGAAATACTGGCATACATTCTTTACAAACACTCATATATTTATAGATACACACACATATATATATATACATTATATAGATACCCCTATACATACATATATGTTTACATATATAAGATATACATATATACATATATACATATATAGATATATGTATATATGTATATATGTATATATGTATATATGTATATATATAT
>NC_068984.1:132091805-132099606 GCF_001194135.2 Octopus bimaculoides | reverse complement strand
TACATATGTTAACATACATACATGCTTTCCTACATGCATATATACATTCATATCTGCATAACTGAAATATACACAGCAGATAATGTACTGAAAATAATGTGTGTGTGTGTGTGTGTGTGTGTGTGCGTATGTGCGTCTGTGTGTGAGCGCGCGAGCGTGCATGCATGTGTGTGTGTGTGTGTGTGTGTGTTTAAAATTAACGGTTCATCTGAAATGAACATCAATTTTATATTTTTATGTCAATCATCTCGCCACCACCCCTATATCATCATAATCATACATTAAAGTACAATTTACTGTCACATATTTCTGATTTATATATAATTAGGGATTTTTTTCTTTATTACCTATTCTATATTGTTTCCTAAAAAATAATGATAGAATTACAATAATTTATCATTAGTTGGAATCAAACTTCACCGAAACATTGTAAGCCATATTTGTTTCCACATGGATGAATCGACTTATATTTTCTTCACCCATACGCTCTGATTTTTTAAAATGTCCGATAAACAAATTTGCTATTATTATTCATCATTAACGCTGTAATCTTGTAACATTTTAAAATATTTTGGTTTGACCTTAGCTTATTGTGAAAATTTGGGTTGTGGTAATGCTAGAATGACTATCCCGGCCGCCTGATTTTCTGTGCTACATCGCAGTGTAGAGGGCCAAATTATGTAGTAACAACCAGTGAATACACAACACCTAGAGCTATCGGAGAAGTAAGGAACCAAAAGCTGTGCATTTACACTGAAAATTAAGCGAAACACTTTATAAGTATATTGGCAGCAGATGATTCTTGGAAGAATTACCGATGATATTCGTAAGAATATTTTAAAAATTGGATTCGTACCTTTGTTTACGATTTCAATAATGCTTATGTACCTGCTATGTGAAAATTCTTTCAGTTATGATGCCATGAAACCTTGAAAAAAATTCACTCTGATACGAGAAATAAAAATTTTGATGTTTTTTAAAGACAATGAAAGAAAACTTTAGAAATCGACCGAAGTTAAAGATATTCTTCAAAGCATCTACCAATGTTGATATTAAAAGAAGATTAATAACATAGCACAATATCTCCCTTAATACGACAAAGAAAAAACAAACACATACCATTGTTGAAATGCTCGTAATATAGGTAGTTACTGGATCTTTTACGAAGAAAGGTTCTCAGCCCGCCATAAAATGCATGACAATAAATACAAATACAATGCCACTAAGCATTGATGCAGAAAACTTTGATATTTGAGCTTCAAAATTAGAAATTTTTTATCGAATTCTGAGAATCAACTTTCGGCGGTTCGTATATATTTTTTTTATGGCCTCTGTGGGAAATGATAGTCCAAATCTGATGTGCAATAAAGGAGAAGTGAAAGGGGAACAACTATTGAATTAAAGGACTATTTGAAGAGACTGCATGATGAACTTACATGGTGCCTCATAAGTGTGTGTCACAGGTCAATCAACAAAACTAAAGTACATCCTCTTGCTTCGGGATGACTTGCAGTGTTATATTGAAAAAAAGAAACCGAAAATGGACATTTTAACCAATTACTTTTGCACATGGAAGTTCAACTGGTTGATAACAGACGATACCTTGGAAAAATATGTTGACTTATATGATATGGAGATGTTTGCTGATGCGTTGCCTCCTTCCCCCTTTGTGACGACTTTAAACATGGTAAGAAACATCTATTCTATTCGTTACACTTAAATTCAAATTTTAACAGCGTACAGAAATGTCTTCAAAATAAAGATTATTCAGGCCTGAACAATTCTAATAAGTTTCAATAGACTTTCTTAAATCTACATTAGTTCGTACAAATCTTAAGTATTGAATTTAATGGCATATAAGACACACAAAAAAGCCTGGATCTTATATGCAATGTTGGGTCTCCTGTTCGTAAATTTTTTTCTCCTGCTTTAACCCTTTTGCATTCAGATTTCTCTGTCTAGAGTAATGGTTATTTTTTCACATTGTTTTGAATTTACCGTACATTAACTTGTAGCTTTGAGATTTCAATGATGTGATGGTTTATTTTTAGAATGTCATTGTAGAGTAGGTGTGAGAAGACCGATCTAGTCAATTTGAATATAAAACAAGTAGAACATTTGGGCTGGATATGGCCGTTTTGAATGCTAAAGGGTTGATGCAAAAAAGTATTTTCTTCTTTGGATACATGCTCCCGAAACGAACTGTGATGTGTCTAATTTGCCTGTAGGTCTTTTATGTCATCACATACGGTATTTATTTTCAAATTTGCGGCAGTTACAAGAAGGAGAAGTTGATAACATTTCTTATCCTGATCTGAGATATACATATTACAACTTGAAAGTCTAAAGAAAGACTTTATGGAAAATTTCGGGGACCTGAAGAAAACACGCTTTGATTGACAGAATTGTTACATAATTTGATTTAGAAATAGAAAGTGCAGACGTTGCGTCTCTCTTACAAGATTAACTTATTGATGGGTGGACTTCGAAGCTTATTCATTGTTCAAAAGTAAGCTTTCTAGCTATTGAACCAACGTAAATAATGCTGTCAAATGCCTCAAGATTAATACAGCGGTTGAGCTATTTTCATATGCATACCCAAGTTTGTTCGAGTTGTAGCGAATTTTCGTAACTCAAATGCAATTTTTTTTTAACAATGAGTAAGACGCGGTGCAGCATATATGAAGTGCCCACCTCTTGTCTTGGTCCCCAACTTTACACCCGAAATAATATTTATAGGCAATTTTTAAATTTGGTGGCAATGTTCTTCCGCTGGTTACGCGGAGGAAATTTTCCACAGACATAACAGAAGTTGTGTGGGTGATTCACACAGCCTCTCCTATTCATGATCTAACACAATGAACACAGTTAAAACAGTAATCACGCAGAGCGAGAGATACACACACCACGCGTGACGACAGTGCAAACGACACTGAGAGTTACCAAGAACAAACTGACGTATTTGGCACTACACACAGTACATCAGCGCCATCTGTTGCTACACTAAATAATGAACTTTCTCATTACTCTTTTTTTTTTACTCTTTTAGTTGTTTCAGTCATTTGACTGCGGCCATGCGGGAGCACCGCCTTTAGTCGAGCATATCGACCCCAGGACTTATTCTTTGTAAGCCTAGTACTTCTTCTATAGGGCCCCTTTTGCCGAACCGCTAAGTTACGGGGACGTAAACACACCAGCATCGGTTGTCAAGCGATGTTGGGGGGGACAAACACACACACACACACACACACACACACACACACACACACACACACACATATATATATATATACATATACATATATACGACGGGCTTCTTTCAATTTCCGTCTACCAAATCCACTCACAAGGTTTTGATCGGCCCGAGGCTATAGTAGAAGACACTTGCCCAAAGTGCCACGCAGTGGGACTGAACCCGGAACCATGTGGTTAATAAACAAGCTACTTACCACACAACCACTCCTGCGCCTATGTTTATTTTATTGTTGTTTTTCCTTTAATTTTGAATTAAGACCGCTTTCGTTTTAGCAAATTTTATAATACGGCCTAAATCTAGCCGAATGTATAGTTATAATCTTGCGCTTGCACATAACTCAAAATCCTGACGTGCTAGAACAATTCTGAGTGCTGATTCGGAATCAACATCCTCGATTTAGTCTAAAACACCTGCTCTTTACCCCAGTAGCAAAATCTTTGCTGTCCAGTGTAATACACATCAGACACGTCCTTCTTATTTATGATGTCAAGAAATTCAAACGTATGCTACTTTATTTAATATGTTTAATATTGATTTCAAATTTTGGCACAAGTCCTGCAATTTCAGATGAGGGGGTAAGACGGTTACAACTGGTATTTATTTTATCGACCCCGAAGGATGAAAGGCAAAGTCGCCTCGGTGGAATTTTAATTCAGAACGTGACGACAGACGAAATGCCGCTAAGCATTTCGCCTGGGGTGCTGAAGAATCTGCTAGCTCGCCGCCTTGTAATATATTTAATATTAACTGCACTACCTATAGTCCTTTTCTCTCCAAATTGTTGCCGTTGCTACTGTTGTTGTTGTTGTTGTGGTGGTGGTGGTGGTGGCGGCGGCGGCGATAAAATAAGTACTATTTGAAATGGAGTCGATATAATCGACTAGGCATCTATCTCTCCCTCAAAATTTCAGGCGAGCTGGCAGAATCGTAAGCACGCCGGACAAAATGTTTAGCAGCATTTTGTCTGTCGTCACGTTCTGAGTTCAAATTCCATCGAAGTGGACTTCGCTTTTCATCCTTTCGGGGTCGATAAAATAAGTACCAGTTGAGAGCTGGGGGTCGATGTAATCGACTTACCCCTTCTCCGAAATTTCAGCGAAATATAGGGCAGCTAGCTGGTAGAATCGTTAGGACACATGGTAAAATGCTTAGCGGCATTTCGTCCGACTTTACGTTCTGAGCTGAAATGCCACCGAGGTCAGCTTTGCCTTTCATCCTTTCGGGGTCGATAAAACAAGTACCAGTTGCATACTGGGGTCAATGTAATTGACTTAGACCCCCCCCCCCCGAAATTGCTGGCATTATGCCAAAATTTGTAACTAATATTTTTATTTTTATTTATACTTATTCACTAAGTGATCAAGGATTCCATTAAGGAGTCGATGGTCTCTCTCTACTTCACCTCAGTCCAGAGGTATAACAAAGCGGAGAGGGAGTTGGTCACCCCTAGGTGCAGGTTTGAAGGGACACGTATTTCGTTCTAGAACATAAGAAGTGTCTTTGTTCCTGAGTGTTGCAATCCTTTGTACATCACTGCTTTAATCAGTCACCGTTCCGTTTGCTGAACTGTGTAGTGATTGATGAAATTTACCCAGGGATGCTGTCTACACGAAAAATAAGAGTCAAGATATTACGTTAGACTCCACCAGTCATGTACTGAGATCGATTTAATCGACTAATCGCTTCCTCAAATTTATTGCCTTGTACCTATGTTAGATTTAATTTATTTTTTCTAATGTTATTAGTTAGTCATCAGTGAATTAGCAAATCTATTGTCAAAGGCGTTTCAACCATGACTATCCCACATGTTACTTACATAGTATACCACGAAGTCCACTATAAGGTCCAGTCCTTGTTGAAGTGTAGTGGCTTTTGCACCTCAATGGCCTTGAGAGCTATGTCAGTGGAGCCCAAGCTCCTAGTAGAGCCTCTTCTGTAGGACAGGTCAAAGACATAGAGATCAGACTAATATGGACCACTTCTTCCCAAATGTAAAAATGGATTTACATAGGACCAACACCTCTACTTAGAAAGCAAGCAAAGATACAGAATCATTGACGACAATTCTAAGCTAACAAGACCAGAGAGGGGACAACACAGCGTCGACTACAGAGAAGAGAAAGGCTAACCCATGCTACTTTTGTTTTCGAAAGTAGTGTGATTTAAAGAAGATCTGGTTGTTATTTCTACCAGGCCAATCGACTACGTAAAGGCTTCTATATTTCTGTTGTATCTTGAGAGGGTCATTACGCTAATAATAAACACGCGCATTGGCTGTATTTCACTTCCTTGCTATTCATTTGTTAATTGGTCAACTATAATTAACTGATCGATCAATCAGAGGAGCGGGTAACTCGTTGGTTAAAAATCAATCAATCAGTGGAGCGGGTAACTCGTTGATGAGATCGTGAATAGCGATGAAAGGGCTTTGACAAACCTCACTGGTTTATTGAATAACTGAACGATTAATCAAACAATCGATTAATTAATTGGTTAAATAATCACTCAATTGACAAGAATATAATAAAAGAAGTGAAAGAGAACGGGTGCGTGTGTTTATTATTGCCATAATGCCCCTTCCGAAATACAAAAGAACCAAGAATGTTATTGACCAAATACAAAAACAAAATCTTCTATATTTCGTTCTTCCGTTTATTCTATTCCATTTAATCCACTTACATTCTGTTATGTTTTATTCTATTCTGTTTTTAACCATCATTTCATTATTATTATTATTATTATTATTATTATTATTATTATTATTATTATTATTATTATTATTATTATTATTCTATTATCGCATTATACTGCTCTATTCTCTTTTCCCTTCTCTTTTAACTTTATTCTATTTTACTCTATTCTTGTTTGTTTTGTCATCTACTGTTGTTCTATTATTCCATGTTGTTCTATTGTATTCTTTTTATATTATTTTCTCTTTATTCAATTTTGTTTACGCAAAACAACTCCCCCACCACCACCACCACTACCACCAATATATGTCACTAAACTACCTGTGACTCACCTATTCGTCATATTTTCATTAAACAGTCCATTCCCACCTCTTTCTTCTTTATTATTTGTATTGTTGTTGTTGTTGTTGTTGATACTGTTGTTCTAGTTTTTTGTCTTCTCTCTTCTGACATCTCATGTTATCTACTGGATCTCTTCTTCTTCTCTTTCTTCTTCTTCTCCTTCTTCTTCTTCTTCTTCTTCTTCTTCTTCTTCTCCTTTTTCTTCTCCTCCTTCTTTCATCATCATCATCATCATCATCTTCTTCTCCTCCTTCCCTCCTCCTTCCCTCCTCCTTCCCTCCTCCTCCTCTCCTCCTTCTCCTGCTTCTCTTCCTCCTCCTTCTCCTCCTCCTCCTTTGTCGTCGTCATCGTCACTTTTTTCATTATCATCATCAACCTTCTTCTTCTTCTTCTTCTTCTTCTTCTTCTTCTTCTTCTTCTTCTTCTTCTTCTTCTTCTTCTTCTTCTTCATATGTCCAATAAAATCGATACAAACCTCCGATACTTGCACTCAGCCACCCCATTGTCACCAATATTAGTCACTTATATAACGATTTGCTTTCATCTCCAAAGGTTGAAAAGTATTAAGCGATGTTTCTCGGTTTACTACATTGCGTATGTTAACGCCGACATTACGGCATTTCAACGAAGGACGCAACATGCACGGATGACTGGGAAATATCGAACGTGACTGTCGCTCGAGCAGTGACAGTATTCCATTGTTGCAAACACAAGTGATACACCGACTGTTGCCTTGTGCTTAGGATATAAAAGAAAAATGCAATAAGTATCAGTACAAAAGTTTGTGGGACGTGGGTGTCGCTCATTACACCTCTGGTAACCAACCCAGAAATTGCTGTTACGCGCCCAGAAATTGCTGTTACTATAGGTTTGAAGTGATGTGTATCCTCTTACGTAGATTTATGTACACATTTAAGTGTACATACGAGTGGATGCGGAAAAGTTCCTGGTACTGGGTAAAACAAAAAAACAGGAGGATCAGTTAACAATTATGATTTCATTCAAGATACTCCCTTCTCAGATTCACACACTTATTGCAGCGGTCCTTCGGTTTTTCTAAGCCGTGTAAAAGAACTTGGAAGGTTGGGCCTCCAGCCAGGCCTTTCGCGACACCCTTTAAGCCAGAAACTTTTCAGCACTTACTCGTATGTATACGCGCGTACACACACACGCACACAGACACACACACACACAACACGCGCGCACGCGCGCACACACACACACGTATAAACAAAGACTACTGAATGTTCATTGACTTTTTTGAACTTACGTGCCCTTTGACACGGCTGTTTTTTTTCGGGCACATATGCATCCATGTTAGTTATGCAAGTATTATTTGCATACATATATGAACACATACATAGATGCACACATACACACATGAATATATATATACATATATATATACATACATATATATATACATACATATATATATATATATATATACAAATATACATATATATATACATGCATACATACATATATACATACACACCTACATACATACAAA
>NC_068984.1:132088561-132091795 GCF_001194135.2 Octopus bimaculoides | reverse complement strand
ATGCATACATACATATATACATACACACCTACATACATACAAACATACATACATACATAAATACACGCACACACACACATATACATACATTCATACATACATACATACTCACACACACACACACACATACGGTACCTAACACTCTGCCTTAATATCAATCTTGAGAAATTAGGCTTCTCAAAACCAGAAAGGAGAAAGCTGATTCGAAGACTAAGTTCCAAGCCATCACTGGAATTGTAAAAATCTGTAAAACTTTCCAGTAGTTTATCATTGAAGTATATATGAGCATGTCTAGATATGCAAGTACTTGCTTGAGAAGACAAGCATAAAACACAACATACAAATCTGCACACATACATGTTGTTGTTGGCACTCCGTCGCTTACGACGTCGAGGGTTTCAGTTGATCCGATCAACGGAACAGCCTGCTCGTGGAATTAACATACAAGTGGTTGAGCACTCCACAGACACGTGTACCCTTAACGTAGTTCTCGGGGATATTCAGCGTGACACAGTGTGACAAGGCTGACCCTTTGAATTACAGGCACAACAGAAACAGGAAGTAAGAGTGAGAGAAAGTTGTGGTGAAAGAGTACAGCAGGGTTCGCCACCATCCCCTGCCGGAGCCTCGTGGAGCTTTAGGTGTATTCGCTCAATAAACACTCACAACGCCCGGTCTGGACCGTGATCCTATGACCACGAGTCCGCTGCCCTAACCACTGGGCCATTGCGCCTCCATACATACATACATACATACATACATACATATATGCATACATACAAAATACCTTGTCGTTGATGTTGAAATTCCAATGAAGGATCCTTGGATCTAGGTTAGAAACCGGCTCCTTCTCTATTGGCAAGAAATCTTGAAATAAAACTGAATAATGACATACATACGTATCTGTCACCATAACAGGATACGAAACTGCGACCTTTCGTTTCAGAAATCTGCTGCTCTCACATTGTTATATGTCGAACTGGCTATACCACGTTTCTCTTCACTTTCGTCATTCTGAACAAACGCATTAACGTCACAGTCTCTTACGTCTTCTATCTCTACGCAGTCGCTCAGGCTAGCTAGAAATAGAAGCGAATAACCTTCAAATTAGGAGTGGCTGTGTGGTAAGTAGCTTGCTTACCAACCACATGGTTCCGGGTTCAGTCCCACTGCGTGGCACCTTGGGCAAGTGTCTTCTACTATAGCCTCGGGCCGACCAAAGCCTTGTGAGTGGATTTGGTAGACGGAAACTGAAAGAAGCCCGTCGTATATATGTATATATATATGTGTTTGTGTGTCTGTGTTTGTCCCCCAACATCGCTTGACAACCGATGCTGGTGTGTTTATGTCCCCGTCACCTAGCGGTTCGGCAAAAGAGACCGATAGAATAAGTACTAGGCTTACAAAGAATAAGTCCCGGGGTCGATTTGCTCGACTAAAGGCGGTGCTCCAGCATGGCCGCAGTCAAATGACTGAAACAAGTAAAAGAGTAAAAGAGAATGTAAGTGTTGTATTCGAAGAGGACACATTTAAATAAGGGAATCTTCTACATATCCATAAAAGGACGAGATGACTGTGGATGGATATAATAGATTGCTTTTGATCAGAGATCTGCACGATCACGGGTTGAGCTGGAGCTGAACAACAATAACAACTTCGACGACAGCGACAACAACAACGAGGACGACTACGATGACAACAGTAACAGCAGCAGCAGCAGCAGCAGCAGCGTGTCACCCTGAGGCTTCATTGCTATGTGAGAAATGGTTGCTGTGTGTTGAAAGCAAGTCATTTAGTCAGTGAAACTACAAAGGAAAAATATTAGTGGGAACGTCTTTATTAGTTTTTTGAGTTCTCACCGTACTTGGTCACACTTCCTTTAGAACGTTGTGTGGGAAAAACTGGGAGATTTGGCGGGTTTGTGTGTATGCGTGTATATACACAACACGCAGACAGTCACACACACTCCCTCTCTTTCTGAATATGTGTGTATGTTGTGTATATACAGACACACACACACACACACACACACACATGTATAAATATAAAAGGAGGGAAAGGAAGATTTATTCATTCATTCATATAAACTTGCATAAAGATTAAGAGTCAAATAGACAGATAAATAGATAAATTGAGAGAGAGAGAGAGGGGGTGAAGAGTGAGAGAAACAGAGAAGCATAGAAGCAGAGACAGGGACATGTAGTTGTTGGATCAACGAAAAGAAAGAGAAAGAGGGAATGAAGTAAGAATAAAAGAAACGGGGTAAAAAAAAAAGGAACGAAAGAAAAAATATAATGGATAGGAAAAAAGATGATCCAATAGTGAGAGGAAAAAAGGGAAAAGAAGCGAGAGAGAGAGAAAGGGAGAGAGAAGGAGTGGAAGGAGAGAGTGAAGGAGAAGGACGGGGGAGGAAACGCGAGGGGAAGGAGGGGTAAGAAATAGAGAGAAGGGAGGGAAAGTGAGAGAAAGAGACAGGGAAGGTGAGAGTGGTAAGAGAAAAAAAAGAGAAGGCGGGAGAGAGACGGAAGGAAGTCGTAGTGTTCCAGTAAAGCAGACGACACAAAGTGGACAGTGACCCCAGCAAATTATGTTGAACAGCAAATAGCAAATATTTCATCAAAAGAAAATGGATCGCTGAATGGTTTGTAGTGTTAACAGTATGGACGATGGTGGTCGTAGTGATGGTGATGGTGGTGAAGATGTTGGCGGCTGTAGTGGTGGTGGTTGTGGTGGTGATACTTTGGATGATGTGAGCAATGTTACTAATAACAATGATGGTGAAGGTGGCTGTTTTAATGGTGGTGGCTGCTATAGTTGTGGTAGAGATGGCGAAGAAGATGCTCGTGGTGAGGGTAGTGATGGTTACAGCTGTTATGGTACTTGTGGCTTTGGTGGTGATCTTTCATATTTTACTTATTTCAGTCATTAAACTGCGGCCGTGCTGGGGCACCGCCTGAAAGAATTTTAGTCGAACGAATCGACCGCAGTACTATTTTTTTTAAACCTGGTACTTGTTCTATCTCTCTTTTACTTGTTTCAGTCATTTGTCTGTGGCCATGCTGGAGCACCGCCTTTAGTCGAAGAAATCGACCCCAGGACTTATTCTTTGTAAGCCTAGTACTTATTCTATCGGTCTTTTTTGCCGAACCGCTAAGTTACGGGGACGTAAACACACCACCATCGGTTGTCAAGCGATGTTGGGGGGACAAACACAGACACACAAACTTATACACA
>NC_068984.1:132080821-132087509 GCF_001194135.2 Octopus bimaculoides | reverse complement strand
GAACTACTTGCGTTACAAGTTCCATCGTTTGATATTGATGGTGATATTTGTGATGATGATGGTGATGGTATTTGGGGTAATGGTGATGGCAAATGTTTATGGTGGTGGTGGTGGTGGTGGTGGTGGTGGTCGTCGTCGTCGTCGTGGTAAGCAGCACTTTTTTCTCCGCCTTCACCTCCCTCTTTAAGTGGAACGGGAAGAAATTGATGAAGGCTCAACCAAAGGGAGAGAAATGTGTGTGCTCAGTCCTACCATTCATTGATTGCTACCACGCATCGCCATCCATCATAACTACCAGAAAGAGCCCCGCCCTTCTTGGTCCTCACGAAGATCTGAACCAAAAACTGATAATACAAGTAGCCCTTGGACATAATTTCATCAATCAGTAAATGTTTGGACATTGTTCTTGTGCGCGAAGAACGATTCCGTCACTCTGTACACATCACGGATTGGTACGTTACTGCGTATTCTATGAATGTAGTAACGTACCGGGAGACTTTATTTGCACAAGTAATGCCTCCCGATAGCGCTACAAAACCAGGGATTCATGAAAATTGAACATGGTCATTAGACTGAAAGTACTTCTGAATATGTTACTCAGATAATTTTTATCAACGTTCATAGTCTTCCCGAAAAAGTCGGCGTTTTTTTGCTCGCCACCAACTCTATAGATTGCAAATATCAACGTTGCAATATTCGCATTGCTGAGAATTGTGAACGTCTAATATTTCAGATATCAATCTCTCAATCTTGGTTTTTACTTGATCCAGGATTTCAACCCCGACAGAGATCACAGATCTGCTCAATCATGAGCTATGAGGAAACGTAGTCAAAGCACATGACGCTCATATCTGCTTAAATAAAAACCTGAGCAAGGCACAACATTACACTGATTCCCGAAGTGTTCTACTCTATGAAGGTGACTGCGATTACTCTATGCTGGCACAACTTTTACGCATATCAGTTAGAATGAGATTTTATGTTGAACGTCTTTTCAACAACGCTAGCTTCTGCAGCATTGATCCAAGATCGAAAATATACGTGAGTAATGAGAGAGGACACTCTTGACAGACCAACGTTAGGATTCGAAATGGTACCGATAGGTAGTAATTTAGTCTAATCACGAGCTGATTCTGCGTTGAAGCGATTCAGCCCTTAAAATAGGGACTGACTGCACTGTTAACAGTCACTATGAAAGCCTTAAACTAATCAAAAAGGGAGCTCTTTTACTCCCACATCTCTACGACCTATCGCATGAAGTGGAGGTTGTCGTGGAAACACCTGCCGGAAATCGTATAAATCTGTGTGCTCCTGAACACAATACCCCTCTCAAGTATGATGAGATATCAAAGAAGCCGCCAACCAGCTACCCTCATATGTTTGTACTTGTATTGGTGGTTGTGGTATTAGAAGCAAAAGTTGGTTCATTCCTTTTTTTCCTGTGAACAGTTGTGGTCTGCGCTAACGCGTGTGTAACCCCTACGCCCTTTCCATCAACTACAGCTCTCCTTTGATCCCCACTTTTCTCATAATTGAGGTCAGTAATCTTCAGGAAGTTTGTAGGAGTAATTAACAACTGCACCTCTGCCTGAACGCCCGAACATTTCTGGTGGGTTGTCAATTTGGGTTTTATAACATCCTCATATTCTTATAGCATAATTATTTGAACATCCGCGTTTTTGTTGGACGACACGTCATTTGTTGTGATTTTAGTTACGTGCTTCCACATATAGTCCGACAGTTATAGCTAACCTGTCGAAGGAATATAATATATATTTCACAGCCTCTTAACCTCATCTTTATCGGTGCACAAAGCAAATACTGTCTTCTATTTTCTCTCTTTACTTATGTGTCATGGAACCCCATACACTCTTCAGGTATTTTTGAACCTGCGTTGGAATGGAACTGTCGATTGCTTTGAATTTCCAATAAAGAATAGTCCTTCTCTGCTCTATTTCTTTTCTGTTTCTAACTCTTAGCTGAAAGCGAGCAATCTTAAATATTTTTCACAAGTGCCTGTATTCAAATCCTAGCGTGACCGACTCTGTTATTCGCCCTTCAAGTATTCAAGATATTGTTTATCCAAAAACGGTTAGGTTGTTTACAACAACTGGGATTCTATCGAGTCAAGCATTTTCTGGATCTTTATGTTTTTTGCCTGTCAGCCCAGCTACTAATAAAAATAAGTCTTTGTGTTTACAAAATACCTGAATGGCTAGTTGCTTACTGACGTCATCAATCCCGACAAAATCCTGTTTGGTGTTTACAGTTTAATTTCACTATCGAACACGGCAATTTCAGGTTTGATGCCTCGTGTTTGGGTCTTCGCCAATATTCCTGCTACATGCATAATACGTTAAGCTCGATTCCAACAACTTCACCCTGATCCTGCCGAAAAGTGTAATTTCTTAAAAGACGTGTATATCTACATAATATAGATGACACATGAATACAGTGGGCAGGCATAAATAACTTTCAGTCCAAACTTCAAGTTTATTTCACATCCTCTTGAAGTTAATAAAATATATATCAGTAAAATACTGCTGATTTAAAGGACTAAACATTCAAGGGTCTTTATTGAAGTAAACTTTCCTTTGAGATTTCAATCTATAATACACATAATGTTTTTAGGGGACCAGGGAATTCATACAAGAAAAAAAATATATTAAAATGTGGTAAAATCAACATATCTGATCGTAATCAAACTTAGTTTCTTTAGTTTTACATTCAATATTTCAGACAGAAAATAAACTGTCGCTGAAAGAACATGTATAGCCAATTGCTTTTGGTGTATTTTAAAATTTATTTAAAGGCATTTGCAAAAAATGTATGTAAAATATCTATTTTCGTTGCCGTGTATATAATTTGACTAAAATGATTATACAACTTCTGCTGTATGGTAACAGCCTCATTCAAAGTTGTATATCTTTTTTTTAAATGACATGATAAAATATGTCTTCTATAATTCTTTATAAAGGAATACACATTTCATTACGATCATATACGAATATTTTCGTTTACTTTTTTCCGACGCAATATGGCAGCTTCTTTCAGACAGGTGAAAAGTGGATTGTCTCCCTTTAATAGTAGGTGCATCGTATTTCCATTGACTATATTTTCTGTAACAGCAAAGAAGATATGACGTCACATCAATGTCAACAGCAATGACAAAAGCAAAATGCATCGTCATTAGAAAAACAAACAAAAGCAACAAAAGCCAGAGCAATAACATCACTAATGACGGAAATACGTGAAACAAAGACCATAGGAAAAGCAATTTGAAAGACTATGTGGGAAGATACTATATATTTGCGCCCTATTTCATTATCTTCTTTTTCCAGCTGGAACAAATAAAAATAAAAGCATTTATAATGGCTTATAATTAACTTGAGATATATTACGATAAAACGAATTTTGATTGCGTGAATGCATATGCGCAGGTATGACAGTGTGGTTCACAGCTCGCTTTGCTACCACTTGGTTTCGAGTTCAATCCCACTGTGCGGTATCTCCTTCTATAGCCCCAGGTTGACCAATGACTTTCGAGTGAACTTCGCTAACGGAAACTGTATAGAAGTCTATCGTTTGTGGTATGTGTGTGTATATGCATGTGCATGCTTGTGTGTATGCCTTCGGGTTTGTAATTTATCACATACCACCGCTTGATAACCGGTTTTGGTTTGTTTGCATCCCCGTAACTTAGTGGTCCGACAAAAGAAACCGATAGAATTAGTACCAGATCTAAAAACAAGTACCGGGGCCAATTTATTTTTACTAGACCTTTCAGTGCAGGTTTGCTTAGACAGATGGGTTCTGCTTCGTACAACTGACTGGGTCCTTGGCAGAGGGGGTCATTGACAGAAAATGTAGGGTAGGGTCATTAGGTACCAAATTGAATCAAATGTAGCTGGGCAAACATTAACGTTGAGCAGATCATGAAACAAATAAAGTAAAAATAAAAGATCTACATGATCTTCCAAGATGTCCATAAAACATATTCCCAACTTCATATAAGAAGACATACATAATTCCCCAAACCTGCATAACTACTCCGACCTAACAGCTAACACCTTCAAAAACATACTCCAAAACATGCGGTTTAAAGTAGCAACCGCCATTGTCATAGTATATGGATCCAATTCTTCATCTTTCTTTCTTTCTTTCTTTCTTTCTTTCTTTCTTGTGAAAGAAAGAAAGATCTGGTGTCTGCACCAGATCCCAAGCAGGTTAGCCAGGCCTTAGTGCCAACGGCAAACATACGCTGGCCGGCAGGGTATCACTTCTTCTGGGTCTATACTAGAAGACGCTTGCCCAAAATGTCATGCAGTCGAACTAAACCTGAAACTGCGTGATTGCAAAGTAAGGTCTACTTTCCGTTAAAAAATGGACACTGAACCACATCGTAACCATGAATATACAAAAAGGTACGAGGAGGTGCTGAAAAGTTCCTGGCTTTGGATAAAAGAAAATACAGGAGGATCAGTTAATTATGATTTTATTTAACACATTTTGTGGAGGCGCAATGGCCCAGTGGTTAGGGTAGCGGACTCGCGGTCGTAGAATTGCGGTTTCGATTCCGGACCGGGCGTTGTGAGTGTTTATTGAGCGAAAACACCAAAAGCTCCACGAGGCTCGGCAGGGGATGGAAGCGAACCCTGCTGTACTCTTTCACCACAACTTTCTCTCACTCTTTCTTCCTGTTTCTGTTGTACCTGTATTTCAAAGGGCCAGCCTTGTCATACTGAATCTCCCTGAGAACTACGTTAGGGGTACACGTGTCTGTGGAGTGCTCAGCCAGTTGCACGTTAATTTCACGAGCAGGCTGTTCCGTTGATCTGATCAACTGGAACCCTCGTCGTCGTAAGCGACGGAGTGCCAACCAACATATTCCCCTCTTATTGCAGCGGTCCTTCAGTTTTTCTAAGCCCTGTAAGAGAACACCCTCGTACGTGATGGTGATGGCTTTGGTCATAGGTCTATATCAAACGGGAACTGATCAGGGGTTAAACAGCAACGTTGTAGATACAGTATCGTCCATTGCAGCAATAAAAAAGAACTACTACAAAAGGCAACAACAACAAAGACAACAACCAGAATAACAGCAAAAATGTTTACTGTGGCCATAAGGTTACACATCTTTAGGGAAAGAGGTATAGTCAATGAGATGAACCTCAGTAATTTTATCTTATTTGGGTAACTCGAAGTTTATATAGTCAAAAGCAGTTTCTTTTCTCCTTTTTTGTTCTTTTTCTTTTTCCGAAACAAAAGTAGATAGTCTGATTCATTTTGATTTTGCGCATACGCTATAAATATGAGTCATCTGCATGTGCAAAAAAAATTTCAACACAACTACAGTTTTCTAGCCGTGACCCTAACTATTGTCCCCTAAATACTAAACCTTAAATCATTTTTCCACCCTGAACCCTAACCCTAAATTCAAACCCTAAAGTTTAACTCTGTCGTACTCTGAAACTCTAGCCCTAAGTACTGAATCTTAAAAACTATTTCTAACCCTAAACCCTAATCTTTAATTCAAGACTTAAATCCCAACCCTAACCCTGAAATCAAAACCAGGCCCTAAATCCTGATCCTATAATTCTAACCCTAAAACTGACCCCAAATCCTAAACACAGCCTTAACTCTAAACCCAGTCCTAAATCCTAACTCCTAAACCATTACCGCTAAACCCTAACCCTAAATCTCAAACCCCAATCTCTAGTCCCTTAAACCATAACTTTAAATTCTAACTCTAAATCCTAAACCTTAACTTTAAGCTTTGACCCTAACCTTTGACCTTAATTCTTAAACTTAAATCATTTCCCTATCCTAGTCTTAATCGAACCCCTAACCAGTGATATGTCTCACAAATTGTATTAAGTTTTATTGAATATCATTGAGTAGAATGCAGCGACATAAAGTAACCTAAAATTAATCGGACGGTTTGTTATTTGTTTTGAAAAATTTCCGTTTCAGATCTTAAAGTCTGGGTTTCGGACTTCTTTTAATTTAATCGATTCCGGAGAGATTAAACGATGAAGTGAACTTCGGTGGGATTAAAAAACGAGAAGGTAAAAAGAAGTTAACTCAATGCAAGCAATCCATCACTCTACGAAAATAACAGCGAAAACAGCTACAAACAACGACAGCTGTGGCAGCAGCAGCAGCAACATCCATGACAACAGCTGCACTACATTCACTCGTTTGCATGCTTTGACGTCACTTTCGGAGAGTTCACGTGATGGGAAAATATTTTCCCGCCACTCCTGTACTGAACGTAGTGAATGAAAGCGTATTGATCCTGCTATATGATGAATTCATGTTTATCTCACCTCCTTCCTCTTTATACATACATACACACGTACATACAAACATACATACATACACACACATACATACGTACACACATGCTTTCATGCATACACTCTTATATACAGTCTTTGCCAATGAATATGTGTGTGTGGAAATATGTGACTTTATGTAACTGTAAGCGCGAAAAAATGAAATGGTAAGTGGTGTGAGAGACGAAGTTAGAATAAATCATACTTGTGTGTGTGTATGTGTGTGTGTGTGTATCTGTGAGCAAGTATCTGTGCGGGCGCGTTGTGTGTATAATAATTGAATTAAACACTATCTCTCTCTCTCTCTCTCTCTCTCTCTCTATATATATATATATATATATATATATATA
>NC_068984.1:132073942-132080507 GCF_001194135.2 Octopus bimaculoides | reverse complement strand
CACACACACACACACACTCACACATATATGTATTTTACTTATTTACTTGTTTCAGTCATTTGACTGCGGCCATGCTGGACCATCGCCTTTAGTCGAGCAAATCGACCCCAGGGCTTATTCTTTGTAAGCCTAGTATTTATTCTATCGGTCTTTTTGCCGACTTTGCCTTTCTTCCTTTCGGGGTCGATAAATTAAATACCAGTGAAACACTGGGTCGATGTAATCGACTATTCCCCTCCCCTAAATTTCAGGCCTTGTGCCTTCAGTAGAAAGGATTATTATTCTTTTCTACTCTAGGCACAAGGCCCGAAATTTTGGGAGAAGGGCCAGTCAATTAGATCGATCTCAGTACGAAAGGATGAAAGGCAAAGTTGACCTCTGCGGAATTTGAACTCAGAACATAAAGACAGACGAAATACCGCTAACACTTCTGCCAGCTCGCCACCTTAGAAAGGATTATTATTATTATTATTATTATTATTATTATTATTATTATTATTATTATTATTATTATTATTATTAAGGCGGCGAACTGGCATTTCGGCTCGCCGGCCGAAATGCTTAGCGGTATTTTGTCCATCCTTACGTTCTTAGTTCAAATTTCGCCGAGATCGACTTTGCCTCTCACCTTTTCGGTCTTGATAAAATACGTACGTACCAGTTGAACACTGGGGTCAATGGAATCGACTTACCCCTCTCCCGAACTTATGGCCTTGTTCCAAAACTTGAAACCAGTATGGAAAAGGTGGCGAATTTGCAGAATCGTTAGTATCCAGGACGCAATGCTTAGCGGCACTTCTTTAGCCTTTAGATTCTAAGTTCAAATTCTGCCGAGGTCGACTTAACCTTTCGTCCTTTCGCAGTTGATGAAATAAATACCAATCAAAAACTGGGATCGATGTAAGCTATAAGCTCCCTCCCCACCAAATTTCAGGCTTTGTACTTATAGCAGAAACGATTATTATTATCATTGCTAGAAAATTTATTATCAAAATGGCGATTTATTATCAAAATGGAGTCTTTAGAATATTTGATGACTGTATTCTTAGCTAGGAGCAGGAAAATATTTGTCCTTGGCCATTTATATTTTATATTAGCACAAACACGTGTTTACTAATATGTACACACGTGTTTGTGTAAGCACGTGTTTACTTATTATTGAAGATTCTTTTTCGTCTTTTACTTCAGCGGTGAAAGGTACTAGTCAGAAGCGTAGTAACCTTTATTATGCTCGTAAAAATACTAAAACAAAAACAAAAAACAAAAAAATAATTCGAAAGCAAAAGCGCGAATTTTAAAAATTACTATGACAACTAAACATGTACTTAGAATTATGGACAGAAACATTAACAAATGGAAAATGCTGAGGAAAGAATGATATTTTCACAAATAGATGCATTTGTCGTTAACACAAACTATCATACATCGCTATATTTCAGCAGTGAAAATATAAATTTCCGAAAGGGAAATGGCAGATTTGCTAACGTTACGAAATAGAGAGGATCATTCGGTATAAGTTCAACTCCTGAAAAGAAAATGCAGGACCAGGTTGTCAAGACAAATTCTTTCTCCTGACCATTTTAAACTAGGAAAGGGCAAGCAAGAAAGTGACTTGCCTCGGTGCGTTTATTTACTTCGATCTTTTTTTTTTTTTTTTTTGAGATGGTGACAATTTTCCTATGTTCACAAAGAGAGAAAAAATCCTGGCCGATGTGTAGTACAATTTGCGGAATTCCATCAGCTAGGTGGGATGTATGAAAATTTGTGGCTAATTTTTGAGAAGCAAGGACGAGGTAAAGTGAGGTTGCAAGCAGAGATGCTGCAAAATACACTTGCCCATCGGGGATTTAAATACAAGGGTTATGACCAGAGACCCAGCAGAAGTGCCATGAAATAACATGTAATCAGAGCGGGTTCAGTATAGGCATGCCAGTCCTTTTGACACCCGAAGACCTCAAAGTTATTCTGGGACTTAACACATTTGTAGGAATAGGAATAAATGCAGCTTAGATTGGTGTTGCAGTATTAAGAGCCCACTTGTTATACGTGTAACAGTAAGAAACTTTGAGGGCTTTCTGGTGGTACTGAGGCAATGCTGGTTCGAGATAAAATCTGGAGGTGCAGAAGTGCCTTCAGCTTGACCTGTCTGAGATGCACATAGAGCGACGAAATCACTCAGCACTCGTTCAGTACGCGGACATTGCTGACTTGTGGAGATATGTCAAACATTTTCGAGTCGACATAAGAGGAGTTGGAAAGCTGAGAAGAAGAGAGAGTAATGAGCAATGGCAGAACCAGTAATAAGAGTAACAGCTGCTTTCAGAGCTCCGCTGGTCACAGATCAAAGGGTAGCTAAAAATAAGAAATATTTTCGTCCCAGTTGTACCACCACTCCGTGGAGGCGCAATGGCCCAGTGGTTAGGGCAGCGGACTCGCGGTCATAGGATCGCGGTTTCGATTCCCAGACCGGGCGTTGTGAGTGTTTATTGAGCGAAAACACCTAAAAGCTCCACGAGGTTCCGGCAGGGGATGGTGGCGAACCCTGCTGTACTCTTTCACCACAACTTTCTCTCACTCTTACTTCCTGTTTCTGTTGTGCCTGTAATTCAAAGGGTCAGCCTTGTCACACTGTGTCACGCTGAATATCCCCGAGAACTACGTTAAGGGTACACGTGTGTGTGTGGAGTGCTCAGCCACTTGCACGTTAATTTCACGAGCAGGCTGTTCCGTTGATCGGATCGACTGGAACCCTCGACGTCGTAAGCTGGGCCATTGCGCCTCCACGGTGCCAGATTTACATAAATGACAAAATACAGTGAATGGCTTTCTTGCGGGTTCGAATATGTCTCAAGCGTATTTGAACTGGTAGCACGTTTGTATTTATACACATCCCTGCTTAGCGCTGGTGAAAACCAGACTAAAAAGCTTATCAAAAAATTCGTAAGAACTACCCTTAGAATATGGCAGGATTCGAACCTAATCCCACGCAGAGAATGCGCACGAGCACTTTCGAAAGTTACAGTTTTCGACAGCAAGAACAAAAAAAGATATAAAAACGGTGAGGTCGTTAGGTGCTTTTGTATCAACCGAGGAGGCGATCTTTCATACATGTAGGAGTGGTTGCTTTTATTTGTATTTAAGTTCTTTTATATTTTTATATGTATATATACTTATCTATTATTTTGTGCAATTCATGTGTAATTAATTGTCTATTCTGAATATTTTAATGTTATAACACTTTTACTCCATTCTCGGTTTTATATGTATTCACCTTCGTACGTCATATAATCTCCTCTCATAAAATATTGTTGCATGAACGAATTAACCAATTGAAGCATGGATTGGCAGAACCTCTAGAGCGACAGACAAAACACTTTTTCTGGTATTTCTTCCGGCTCTCTACATTCTGAGTTCAAGTCCCGCTGAAGTCGACTTCACCTTTCAACCTTCCACGATCGATAAAATAAAGAACTAGACAAATGCTGTGGTCGATGGTATAGACAAACAGATTTCCCTAAAACTGCTGGCCTTGTGCCAAAATTTGAAACGAGTCTATAAAGAACTTCTTGTGGAAACACTCACAACCATCCGGAATGAAGGAATATCTATCGCTCAACTGGAATAGAATGGCCTTTTTCACGTTCCTTTTTCCAGCTAATGGCTTTAGAATATGCAGTATAGATGCAGATGGCCTTGGAAGCAAGGCCACATGCTCAACGACCTTATATACATATCTAGTGACTTCAGGTCACTAGATATAGATGTGGAGGCTAACGGCGAGACCAGAGATTCAAAGCCACGAGTCTTCATACCCATCTTTGGCGGACACTAGGTGCACACAGCTTCAACTCAACCGGGGTTGGGAGCAGGAATAATATTGTTGTTTCGGCAGGATCTGGATCTCATGATATGGGTTATCTCCATGGATCAGAAGGTAAGTTGGTGAGCCTGGACATGAACTGCAGTGAAGGGAATATCTGCAGATTAATATCTATCTACAAGCCCAACAGGCTTGTAGATATATACTAGTCCGGAGGATTTCTTCGGCGTCCAGAGGATTTCTTTGGATCATCCGTCTCATTAGCTTCAGGGGCCAAGTGGAACGCTCTTAGATGCACGTTTGGATTGTATGGTGTTAGCTGATAGGAGAGGAAGCGCAAAAGCCTTACGAACTTGCTAAGACGTTTCCAACTGCCTGACAAGTACCGACTGAATTTCCCGAATATACCAATGTAGACGTGAACAAAGCACATTGAGCAATCCAAATTGTATCTAGAGTATTCTGTGGGCCAGTAGGTAAGAATAGCATAGGTTATCCAAATCTAACATCACCATCTATGCAGAACATAAATTTGTGCGCAGGGATCCGATGACTAGTTACTGAACGCCGTGATTATAGAAACCATATTAACGAATCAGATAGTGGGAGTTGACAGGCGCAGTCGTTAACAATAACTGGAGGTTCGCCCTGAAAAGTCAATCATAATAAAATTGATAAGGTTTAGTAGGGTGATAGCGATAGGGAAAAGTAGATTGGAAAGAAACTTAGTCCGAAACTTAGAAAAGGCAAGTGAGGTGTTCGCGGCGAGACAAATTCTTCAACGCGAAGCACAAAAACTGCGTTATCAGAGCTTAGGTGCGTATTCTAAAACACGAAGGAATGAAAACCGTTTGATGTGCCCGAGTGGCAGAGACGCAAGGTGGTAACACAGACTCAATTCGGTCTCTGGCGGACCATTTTCGATTCATGTTACTCGCTCTCAAATAGATTTGTATGGCTTTTCAGCTGCACTTTGCTCGACTGTTCGAAACAAATGGTGGGTCAGAATGCAGAGTGAATTTCAATTCCTATCTCGACAGCCTGCCGCGATTCTCCGGGGGGAAAAACCGGGTGTTGCGAAAAGACCATAATAACCGCAGAAATACAGGAACCGATGGTTGGCTGCGAGATGTGTAAATCGCTTAGTTCGGATAGTCCTAGTTTTGGATCGTTGGCAGTCGTGAATCAAGCGTAGATTTTAGGGTGCTCACAACCTTCTGCCAGTCGGGCAATGCTGTCGGTGGAAATCCCTATATTTGATTAGTACTTTTATTCTACAACCCATAAGGATGGAAGGTAACGTTCATGACCCCAGTGGCGTTTATGTCTAGTAGAGCCACAATGTCTAGAAGCTGAGGGAGTGGGTTAGTCGATTACATTGACAAGGTGTGTGACCGGTGTCTTGGTTTATCGCGCACAAGGCCTCAAATCTGGGTAAAAGAGTCGATTATATCGATCTCTGTACTTGAGAACTTCTTTGATGAAATCCAGAAGAAAAGACAAAAGCCGACTTCAGATTGTAGAGCACATAAAGGGACGTAACTAAACACTCGCAGACAATAGGTCTTTATTTTTATCTTTTACTTGTTTCCGTCATTGAACTACAGCCAAACTGAGGGACCGCCTTGAAATATTTAGTCGAACAATTCGTCCCCAGTATTTATTTTTTGAAGTCCAGTATTTGCTTTATCAGTACCAGTTCCTGCAGAGAGAAAAAAAAAAAAAACTGTACTGTACCCTATTTCGCTTTTTCAGGTGTCGGATGGGTTTCGAACATTTATTTTCCCAAGTAAACCATAAAAGTGTGTTGTTAAAACAATTACATCCCACGTCAACTCTGGTGTCCGTTCATTCATAATCTCTCCTGGAATCCGTTCTTGATATCACTGCTGTTATTGCCTGTGCTTCAGTTGTTGTTGCTATGTTTTTGTATTGGCAGTAATAGGAGTTGTTGTTGTAGCTGCTGTAGTGTCCATTCATTCGTTCAGCCATTCATTCATTTCATTTGAAATCTGTTGTTGTTGTTGTTATTATTGCTGTTGTTTATCATATTATATTCCTTCACTCTTAACTAAACCTGCTTTCTAAAGCCGGCTTTGTTGCTGGAAAAGTGTGTTGGTGTTTCTGGTGCGTGTGAGTTTGTCATGTGAGTGGAGAGTGTTTGTGTGCACTTTTAAATACGTATGGATTTATATGTGTATGCGTGTGTGTGCGTGTAACTATATGTACATGTGTGTGTGTGTGTGTGAGTTTGTGTGTTTGTACATGTGGGAGTGTTGGTATGTCTATAACATGCGTAACTAAATGTGGGTGTGTGTACACATATACTTACGCACGCGTATTCTGAGGACAGACGACACAAAACAGCAAACAGAAATACACACCTACACATGTCCATTCACATTTACACACATATACCCACACACATATGACGCACACATACATACATTACATACAAACACATACGTATAACAGATACATACGTACATGCCTGCCTGACCGCTTACCAACCTACTTACCCACTTACCTACCTACCTACCTACCTACCTACCTACCTACCCACCTACCTATTTGCCTACCTACCTACGACCGAAAAAAAAAAGTCAAAATTTTTGACTCGGAAAAAGACAACTTGGATAAAAAAAAGAATTTGCAGAAAAAAAAGTCACATTTTATCTAATTATTAATAAAATTAACAGCAATTAAACATAATATTCTAAGTTTCTAAAGCGGCGAGCTGGCAGA
>NC_068984.1:132071018-132073169 GCF_001194135.2 Octopus bimaculoides | reverse complement strand
AGAGGAGAGTATGTTGGATAAAATCATGATTAATTCATCCTCCTATATTTTCTTTTACCAAAGCCAGGAACTGTTCAGCAATCCCTCGTATATCTTAAGCGCAAACACACAAACAGAATCAGCGAACGCAGGGAAAAGATGAAGTGGAGAGGCAACAGAGGGAGCATCTAATTCTTTGTAGTTACTCGACTTGCTATAAAAGTAGCTAAATCTCCGTCGAATCATACTGTGTTAAAAAAAAAAGGAAGGACACATAAGTTGATATAATTTGAATGTTGGAAAGAAGTGGAATTGTAGCGGTTGCAACGTCTTTGATGATAAATCTGCTTGGAGAGGACTGACTTAAGACGAAAGCCAATAAAACATCAACGAGAATGAGATGGAGGAAGACGGGGTAGATCATCCATTGATATAACGAGAAGGATGATTGTAAAAACAAAAAAAATGATTGAGAAATCTATAAATAGGACATGAAAATAAAGCGTGAAAGGGAAATGTAGGAGGCGAACTATTTCATTAAACAGAAGCGGGAAACAGAGTGATAGGGTGAGAGGTAGAGAGAGAAGTGTTAGAGGAAGGCCATTAATCAAATCGAAAGACATACAGAATACGTGAGAGAGTGGAGTGAGAGAGTGGAGTGAAGAAAGGAAGGAAGAGTAATACATCTTATAATAAAACCAGGTAAAGGAAAGAAAGTGTACGGAAGATCCATTAAAAAAAGGACAGTGAATCATTTAATAGAGTGAGAGAAAGAGTACAAGAAATGTAGAAAGGAACTTGAAAGGAAGTGTGAAATGGAGATTCGATAATAGAGATGGAGAGAGAAAGAGAGAGAGAGAGTGTGTGTGTTGAAGATTCATTGAAAGAACAAGAGTCTGTACGACTGTGATTCATGAATAGAATGAGAGAGAGAGAGAGATTGAAAGAGGTCTATGAAAAGAACGAGAAGAAAGAGACGATAAAGATTCGTTGATAGACTGAGAGAGACAGAATGTGCGTGTGTGTGTGTGTGTGTGTGTGTGTGAAAGAGTGAATCATTAAGAGAATGAGGGAGAGAGTGAAGGAGACCCGAGAGAGTAAGAGAGTAAGAGAGATTCATACATAGAATGAGAGAGAAGGAAAGAGTGCAAGATCCGAAAAAGAAAGGTGAGAGATTCAGTAAGAGAGAGACAGAGAGAGAGAGTGTGTGTGTGTGTGTGTGTGTAAAAGACCCCTACTAAAGGCACAAGAAAGAAAGAGTAGAAAATGTGTAGAGGAGAGAGAGAGAGAGAGATTTAGAAATAGAGCGGATGCATAGACAAATAGCAGCACAAAATAATTAGGGATCAAGTGAAAGCAAGAGGAAGAGGGAGAGAGAGAGAGAGAGCTGGAAAGGGAGAGAGTATGATGTGTGTGCGTGTGTGTGTGTGACAAAATGATAGAAGGAGAGGGGGGGCAGATAGAAAGTTGAGTGACAGACAGAGAAAAAGAGAATGTGTAAAAGAGGAGATGACAGAGGCTTCCATTGTAAAAAAGGGCTTCTTCTTTCCAAAGGAGAAGTTTTATAACTCCGATTGTTCATACATTACACGTTCGTTCATCAATCGTATATAGGTGGTCGTTCATTGAAAAGGCGGCCGAGGAGGAGTTGGTGGATGTGTCGAAGTGAAGGGATTTTGGAAGTGACAAATGGCGGATGCGAGGTTAGGGTTAGGAAGAGAGAGAGAGAGAGAGGATGAGACGAGGTCAGTGGAAGGTTAGAGGTACAAATCGTTATATTTAGATTCCCACAAATCTCACCAACACTCCTGGAGGTACAACGGGGGTGGTCGAGCTAATTATGGTGGTGGTGATGGTGGTGGTGGCAATGGTTGTTGAGGTTCTGATGGTGGTAGTAATGGTGGCGGTGGTAGTAGTGGTGGTGAAAGGAACGGTGGTTAACAATTGTGGCGATGGTGATGTCGGTGGTAGTCGTAGTAAAAGAGGTGATGGTCGTGATGGTGCGGGGTGACGGTAGTGGTGAAGCCCATACTATTATGGTGGTGGTGGTGGTGGTGGTACTGGTTGTAGTGACATGGTAAAGTAACGACGGTGATGATGATGATGATGATGATGATACCTGTAGTAAATGAGATAATGATGGTGGTGATGGTGATGGTGGTGGTTGTGGTG
>NC_068984.1:132069257-132069751 GCF_001194135.2 Octopus bimaculoides | reverse complement strand
TATAGGGATAGATAGATAGATAGATAGATAAATGATAGAAAATGGAATGAGCAATATTCTTTATTTAAAACTGCAATTGCTTCAACACATTTTTTACACCTGTAGTACATTGGATGAGATGCTGTGTAATCATTATTTACCATACATCCAAAGTGTAAAGTGCACAACGCCGGTGTTAAAATGGGGGTAGCTGATGAAGGAAAATGTTCTCTATGTGGCCTGTGTGTGTTCTGTATTCTGGTTATTATTTTTTTGTCTACGTTTTGTTTGCAATGTCCTGTGCCCAGATATGCACCTATATATACAGGTAAACGTAGGTATGCACATACCTGTACGTATATATGCATATACTCATTTATTATTTGTTTTATATATATATATATAGAGAGAGAGAGAGATAGATAGATAGATAGATAGATAGATAGATAGATAGATAGATAGAAAATGGAATGAACAATATTCTTTATTTAAAACTGCAATTGTTTCAACACATT
>NC_068984.1:132067943-132069104 GCF_001194135.2 Octopus bimaculoides | reverse complement strand
TCTGAAAGCAGTTAAAACGACAAAAACTAAAAGATAAGACTGAAAGAAAGAGGAATAACAAAGCATTTCATTCATACCAAGATGACCAATCGGCTGAGATGCTCTAGAGACCATTGGTTCCCATCCGGGGTCCATATGATCTCTGGGGCTCCATATAAGAATTGGGGGGGGGGGGCAGCATAAGCACAATAATAAACTGGGGATCCACAGTTATATTTTAAGTGTACATGAAAAACGTTTTGTTTTAGATGTTTTTATTGCAAGAAATAGCGCTCGGTTGTTTCTCAGACGTTTTACATAGTTCAACATATTTTCGGCCACTGAAACGTGTTCTGTCAGAGAGTGCTATTTGCATGCAACCATACACATGTGATAATAGATCTCTGAACGAGGTATAAACAGTAGCTGCACGACAACGTGAAGTGGCAAATATACTTCACATACACAAGTGATTGTGCAAAAAGCAAAATAGGAATTTTGGAAGAAGTATCTCTTTTATTCTTTTACTTGTTTCAGTCATTTGACTGCGGCCACGCTGGAGCACCGCCTTTAGTCGAGCAAATCGACCCCAGGACTTATTCTTTGGAAGCCTAGTACTTATTCTATAGGTCTCTTTTACCGAACCGCTAAGTTACGGGGACGTAAACACACCACCATCGGTTGTCAAGCGATGATGGGGGGACAAACACAAATACACAAACATATACACACAGACATACATATACATATATACATATATACATACATACATACGACGGGCTTCTTTCAGTTTCCGTGTACCAAATCCACTCACAAGGCTTTGGTCGGCCGAGGCTATAGTAGAAGACACTTGCCCAAGGTTCTGCGCAGTGGGAATGAACCCGGAACCATGTGGTTGGTAAGCAAGCTACTTACCACACAGCCACTCCTGTGCCTATATCGATAAATAATTTTTTAAACATCGAATGGCTATGGGGGTCCGCAAGAATAAAATAGTAGTCAAAGGGGTCCATAGGTGTTAAAAAAAAAAAATGGTCGAAAACCACTGTTGTAGGCAATTATTCTTTTATTCTTTTACTTGTTTCAGTCATTTGATTGCGGCCATGCTGGAGCACCGCCTTGAACGATTTTAATCGAACAATTCGACCTCAGAACTCATTATTTTAAAGCCTAGTACTTATT
>NC_068984.1:132065180-132067716 GCF_001194135.2 Octopus bimaculoides | reverse complement strand
ATATAAATTATAATACAGGGTATCTCTTAGATACCCTCTATTATAATTTTAAACAATTATTACCTTTGATGGTTTTTATTACCATGCTGGCCACTTGATAAGATCAATATTTTAAATATCGACCTTATCCTTATTTATATATATATATAACAGAAGACAGTTGCCCAAGGTGCCACGTAGTGGGACTGAACCTGAAACCACGTTTTGGGTTCATTCGAATTTCTTAACCACACAACCAATAGGGCACCGGGTTACCACACAGCCACTCCTACGTCTATATCCAATCAGATATCTTGCGATATTTGTTCTGACCCTCTCTTTGCGTTCTGAGCTCTTGGATTTTAGACTTTACTTGTCACCCATGTTAACACTATCACCCGATCTTTGCCGTGTCATTAGCAGAGTTCACACTAATGCAAGCATTTTGAGTCTGGTCTCCGATTTAAAGATAACTTCCTCTCTTCTTCGCACCAGTTTTTGAGGCCCTGAAAATAAAAATTATAAAGGATCAATTTTGCCGAACCGCTAAGTTACGGGGACGTAAACACACCAGCATCGGTTGTCAAGTGATGTTGGGGGGGGGGACAAACACAGACACATATTATATATACATATACATATATACGACGGTCTTCTTTCAGTTTCCGTCTACCAAATCCACTCACAAGGCTTTGGTCGGCCCGAGGCTATAGTAGTAGACACTTGCCCATGTGGTTGGTAAGCAAGCTACTTACCACAAAGACACTCTTGCGCCTATGATGTTCAATTTTAATTTTGTTATTCTTCTAAGTTAAGGGTTGAGCAAAAATGCTTAGTTTGGGGTTTGGTAGGATGACACAGTATAGGAAGGCCGAGAGAAAGGATGTGCTTGGAGTGGATTTGAATGGAGGGTACGCAGATTGTTTGTTCAGAGTGTGATTAATCGTCGCAGAAACGGTAAGCGAGACAAGAGATAAGAACTAGTATGTATTTTACTCACTAATTATTAGTATGCTGGTGACTAAGTCTTTGCTAATTAGATGAATGGTGTCTTGGGGAAACGCTGTCTAGAATGTTTTTGTATGTAGAAGCCCGTACCATCCCAGACAAGATACCATTGCAAATGAGAGATGTCAATAGACTCAACCAATTAAAAGAAAAAAAAAAAAAGAGAGTAGTGAGGGCGACAGAGAAAGAGAAAGGAAGTGATGGAGAAAGAGGGGAGGGAGAGATACAATAAAAGAGTCGAGTTTATAGATCTATAATGAGCGGACAATTAATTCCAGTTAGGGGCAAAAGAGAAGCCGGATGTAATAAGAAATAGATATACAGTGTCGTTGTAGCACCTGGAATTTTCCTATTTTTTCTGCCACCTCATCAACCTCTTATACCACCACATCCTGCAGCCAAAACCGCTCCGAGTTTAAAACCATTTTTCTTCCATTATTTTTTAAAATTCTTTTCGTTTCTTACCTCGATCTTTGTTTTATGTGTATCTTCCTCTCACTCGCTTTCATGTTATTTTAACTGTCACTGTCTTTCCCTTATTTTTTCTTCTTCCTTCTCTCTCTCTCTCTTTATTTTCCACCACTATCAATTTCTTTCAACCATAAAATGTCACTCAAAAACACCATGATGAATATATATGCCTGTTTGTAGACATATCTCACAGTAAGCGACGCTATGTCTCAAGATATTTATCAATGTACTTTCACCTTTTCCCGCCGTCCAGCTGACAACCGTTTCGACACCTTAACAACAATGGCACCCTCTCAAAGCTCACGACCCTTCGTACAGCGTACAACAACAGTTCTTTTGTTCAATGTCACCATCTCCACACACCTCCTGTCCGTTTGATGTCCACTCTCGTTATCAACCATTGACCTTTCTATCTGGTTAATGTGTTGATGGCTGGTAGCTTGGTTCACTTTTCTTTTTGTTGTTGTTTTTTTTTAAATTTTTTTTTACTCTGTGTATTTATTTATTCTCCTCTTCCCCTCACTTCAGTCCAGGTGCTGGTTTCTCTCCTCCTACCCGCTTGCACAAATATTTTGCCGCCATGTTGCTGGCCCGTACCAAGTGTCAGTCAAACACCCACGCTCAACAAACAACACTGGTACACATGTACTCGCCGCTTTTATGTCAAGCTAAAACAGTTTCAAATTAAAGTGTCTTTACCATTCACCTATTAATTAATTTATTCTCTCCGTTTCATTCATCAACATTCCCTTCGTTTTCTGTCTGAATATCTCTCTACCCACCTCGCTCCCGACTTTCATATGTGTGTGTGTTTTACGTTTTACTAGCTTCGGTCGCTAGGTTGCGGCCATGCTGGAACACCACTTTGAAAGATTTTAAGCGAACAAATTGACCTCAGTAATTATTTTGTTTTTACAATAGGCGTAGGAGTGGCTGTGTGGTAAGTAGCTCGCTTACGAACTGCATGGTTCTGGGTTCAGTCCCACTGCGTGGCACCGTGGGCAGGTGTCTTCTACTATAGCTTCGGGCCGACCAAAGCCTTGTAAGTGGATTTGGTAGATGGAAACTGAAAGAAGCC
>NC_068984.1:132062557-132063344 GCF_001194135.2 Octopus bimaculoides | reverse complement strand
GCAATGGCCCAGTGGTTAGGGCAGCGGACTCGCGGTTTCGATTCCCAGACCGGGCATTGTGAGTGTTCATTGAGCGAAAACACCTAAAGTTCCACGAGGCTCCGGCAGAGGATGGTAGCGAACCCTGCTGTACTCTTTCACCACAACTTTCTCGTACTCTTTCTTCCTGTTTCTGTTGTACCTGTAATTCAAAGGGTCAGCCTTGTCACGCTGTGTCACGCTGTGTCACGCTGAATATCCCCAAGAACTACGTTAAGGGTACACGTGTCTGTGGAGTGCTCGGCCACTTTCACATTAATTTCACGAGCTGGCTGTTCCGTTGATCGGATTAACTGGAGCCCTCGACGTCGTAAGCGACGGAGTGCCAACACAACAACAACATATATATAAAATCCAAGGATTGAGATGTAGGAAGAAAGTTAGCTTCATGCAAACCGTAATAAATATATATAAAAACTTTCAGAGACGGTAGTAGTTTATTGAGACGGAAGGTTATGAATTTTTTTCTTATCGAAGTACAATAAATTGAAAAAATGTTCTTTTTATATTTCACGGTAGGCAACCACGGTTGCCGAGTATGTGAATAAGCATTCTGATTGAATTTTGCATGTGTTATCATGTACCTCTTTGTGACAGTGTAACATTTCATCTAATCAAGATATCTCTGGCCTGAAGAGCAGCCTGCAGTAAACACCTCCCCTGGATATTTACCACTTCTGATGTTCCGCTCGCTATGAAACATATGTAGCCCGAATCTTATCTACTACTTTCCTTAACTATTGTATAT
>NC_068984.1:132061296-132062538 GCF_001194135.2 Octopus bimaculoides | reverse complement strand
ATATATATATATATAACGTAATTTGTTTTTCACAGGGATTCTAATTCTAGCTTGAGGTTTCTAGTGTCTAAAGTAGTAGTAGTAGTAGTATTTGGAGTTTGGGTTTGATATAATGGTACTGCGCAACATTCCCTTCATCAGCTGCAGACTGGAGTTTGCACCGATTTCGTCTCATTCCGACAACACCGCTCTCACCAACTCCACCTATCCACCCCACTCCAACGATATTCTGAAAATCATTGATGCTACAAGAGAATGTGAGAATGTTCTAGTCCTTTTGATCTACATTGTAACACACTTTTCTGTTCTTGTTACCCATCCAACCGCCATAAAGACAGCTGCATCCATGCAGTGACTATTTTGTTTTGCAGTCAAGTTAGTGCCATTATACTAACTACTGAGAAAGAAAATTCAATTAATCATGTCTATGCGATGAGGAGATTATTAATTGATAATTAGATTTTTTATTCTCACAACATTAAGCATGATGGCACTAATTTGACTGTTATTTTTCGCGCGGATAGTTCTCTGTGTAATTCACCTTAATAATTGTGATAATAATTTCTAACGCCTACTCGTGTACATTATTGTAGATCGTTGTAGTTTCTTATTCGTAATTTTAGCAACTGCACAGAAGGCTATGTTTTGCTGAGGACATATAAGACCGAAACATGTCTATATTATCGCGATTACCAAAATCAAATTTTGACACAAGGCCAGCAATTTCGGCAGAGCTAGATAGAATAAGTATTTATTTCGTTATAATTCCTTTGCTGACTATTTGTTTTTGGTGTTGACTTAGCAGTTTGGAAAAAGACACCGATAGAATAGATTAAGTACCAGGCTTAAATTATAAGTACTTATTTTATTGACCCCGAAAGATAAAAGGTAGAGATGACCCCAGCGGTATTTGACTTCAGAACGTAAAGACTGACAAAATGGCGCTAAGCATTAACATATTATATCATTAATTAAAATATTAATTACTGAAATATGAAGTCACGTGATCTTGTGATTAGGATATTGGTCTCACCATAAGTGAACTGGGCGATGTGTTGTGTCCTTCAGCATGTGCGTAGGAGTGGCTGTGTGGTAAGTAGCTTGCTTACCAACCACAGGGTTCTGGGTTCAGTCCCACTGCGTGGCACCTTGAGCAAGTGTCTTCTACTATAGCCTCGGGCCGACCAAAGCCTTGTGAGTGGATTTGGTAGACGGAAACTGAAAGAAGCCCGTCGTATATAT
>NC_068984.1:132059916-132061029 GCF_001194135.2 Octopus bimaculoides | reverse complement strand
ATGTATGTGTGTGTGTATGTGTGTGTGTGTGTGTGTGTGTGCGTGTATGTTTGTGTGTCTGTGCTTGTCCCCCCAACATCGCTTGACAACCGATGCTGGTGCGTTTACGTCCCCCGTAACTTAGCGGTTCGGCAAAAGAGACCGATAGAATAAGTACTAGGCTTACAAAGAATAAGTCCTGGGGTCGATTTGCTCGACTAAAGGCGGTGCTCCAGCATGGCCGTAGTCCAATGACTGAAAAAAGTAAAAGAGTAAAAGAGTTAAGGCATCATATTTTACATTGCTTCAATCCACTCACCTGTAATGAGTATCAGCTGAATGCTGATAAAACCCCCTCTCCCCGGGTTGTCACATTCTTTTTACCCTGAGTCAAGGGTAGGAGGACCCAGAGCGTATCTACGTCTGTTTGCGACTACACAGGCATCTACATCAATCAGCGAAAGTATGATACACGCTACCACGTCATACTGGCTGGCAAGTGACGACTGTTGTTAGGCATTGAAATATCGCCGCATAAATATCAATTAATTAGATTCCCCTCCACTGCACCAAGTATGACGGCTAGAACTTAACTGTTACGTTTTTGTGCCGGTAGCGCCTCAGGGTAATTATCGTCAACCATCATTTCATTATAATTATTTCACCGAGGATTTGTTTTTGGTGTTGACTTAACGGTTCGGCACAAGGCACCGACATAAACACTAATATATATAATATGCAAATACATACACATATATACATACATGCACATAAGCATATACATAAACTTACCCACGCAAATATACATGCACACAGAGACACATACATACACACAAAATACACAAACATACGCGATTCGTGAAAACAAAAGATGTGTGTATTTACGTATGTGTGTGACTGAGTGTGTGGAGGCGCAATGGCCCAGCGGTTTCGATTCCCAGACCGGGCGTTGTGAGTGTTTATTGAGCGAAAACGCCTAAAGCTCCACGAGGCTCCGGCAGGGGATGGTGGCGAACCCTGCTGGTTCTCTTTCACCACAACTTTCTCTCACTCTTACTTCCTGTTTCTGTTGTACCTGTAATTCAAAGGGTCAGCCTTGTCACACTGTGTCACGCTGAATATCCCCGAGAACTA
>NC_068984.1:132051928-132059057 GCF_001194135.2 Octopus bimaculoides | reverse complement strand
AAAAAAAAAAAAAAAAAAAATTAAAAAGGTAAAAAAATTTTTTACGGAAATTGCCGAAGATATAATTTCAGTTTGGTTATACCATCTCCGAAGGAATGCTCCAAAATAGTTACTTTCTGCTCTTATTTTCTTTTTTCTTTTTTCTTTCCTTGATTCCAACGTTATTTTGCAGTTTAATTGCGAATGTGATTGAGGAGATAAAAGAATCCAACGGCTATTGATAAATTTCTGTGTAAACAAAATTAATGTGTTTGACATTGGCGAACTGTTCTGTGACACATGACAAAACTAGATTTATAATCACAAAAATAATAATAATAATGAAACTGAAAGTGAATTGCGTTTGTGTACAGCCCATCCCTCAACCAGCCATAAACATGCACTGCATATATTTGAACAAAGCTCTATGATATAACAGTAACAATATATAAGGAACATAGTGTACCAATTAATGAGTGCAGGTGAAACCAGAGTGTCCTTTTCATAGTTTCCACCGAACCGAAGTGAAATATAAGTGAAATATAATGGTGGTCTTTAGAAGCTGTTCTGTGTATGTATGTATGTATGTATGTATGTATGTATGTATGTATGTGTGTGTGTGTGTGTGTGTGTGTGTGTGTGTGTGTGTGTGTATTTATGTGCAATAACAACCATCATCTTCATCATCATCATCATTGATTAATTCTGAGCATTCATAAAGTTTTATGTTTGTAAAGGAGTGGCGCTTGAGTTAATTGAATCTGTCCACAGTATATTGCTGGTAGTTATTTTATCGATTTCAGAGAAATGAAGAACACTAACGACCTCGGTGCAATTTGCGCTGGAATCATGGGAAGGTATGAACTAAACACTACAAATACTCCATGCTCTTTCAAATAAGTACGACGTCTGTCCAAAAGAAATCGAACGCTAAAATCGATTTTAAAATCTATTATTTTATTTACAATCTAATCAAAGTACTTCTTCATAATAGTTTCCTCTACTGTTGATCACCACCTACGCATGGCCTAGTAGTTAGGGTGTTACACTCACGATCGCGAGATCCTGGTTTCAATTCCGAGACCGGAAGTACCAGGTGAGTACTAGGGTGGATGAAATCGACTTACCTCCTTCTCCGAAGTTGCTGGCATTGTGCCAAAGTTTGAAGCTTTTATTATTACTATTATTATTATTATTATTATTGAGTGAGAGAGCAGTGCATGCCATGAAAGTGACACTGGGGTAAAATATACGAAGCCCAGTATACCCATCATGACTACCCGTCTGATAAGGGTACACCAGGCATATGCATCACAACCATATGTGAGGGACATGATGATCTCACATCAAGATTAACAGCGCGTGACCTTGCAGGTGGGGTCCAGTTAGAATTTTCTTCAGGTCAAGTAGCCCATCCCGGAATATTAAAGGAAGGCCGGAATTTAAGAGAAGAGAAAACCAAAAGGTTTCATGTTATTCATTTAAAAATTCTTGAGTAGAACTTATTACCTCTGCCTTTGAAACTATTTTGAATGGTGAATCTGTTAACTTTGGCTTGTATTAGATAAGGATAAACTATTTATTACTGTTACTAAATTAGTAAATTTTCTACAGCCACCTTCACATTCCATGACTACCACTGGGATCTATCAGGTACCGGACAAGGATTCTAGATTATTTTTCCTGTTTTTTTTTGTTTTTTTGTTGTTTTTTAAAAAATTTTGAGAGTGGTCGGGTTCATTTTTAGTATTCTCGTTTGTGAGAGCAGTCGAGTTTATTTCAGATATTCGCATTTAAAAAATTATCTCTTGCTAATCGTTGAGAGGACGTTGGACATTGTCGTTGATGTTTTGTTCGAGTTTGTGAGTTGGAGGTGTGTGCGCTCCGTGCTGTTGTTGTTTGGCTGTTGTTTGTTGAATTGTTGGATTGTTGTTACCTGTAATTGTTGAACTTGTTGCCGTTTCTGATTTTCTTCCCCATTTGTGGGTGAAGTTGTGAATAGTGTGGAGGGCGCACCGGTGTAGGCGGTAACTGGCGTGGGCCTGTCGGCGGAGGTACTGCAAGTTACAGAAATTAAATTGAAGGAGAAAAACTTCAAGAAATACAATGATTTAATGATAAAAGAGGGCGATAGCCTGAAGTTGACGCCTCCCAAAGAAGTGTTAGAAAGAACGGAGAAGGAAACAATTGTGTACAGAACATTGAATATTGCATCAAAAAAGGTGGAAATAGCAGCGGTCGAGGAATACCTGAGAGGAATTAAGAACATTACGACGTACTACACCAGAGGAAGGTAATACGGCACAGAGGACGTACGCTTCGTGAGTGAAGAGGAAGCGAGAAAATACTCCACTGTGCATTTGAGATCAGCGGAATGGGCACTACTACCGACTTACTGTGGCAAACGTGCGGCCAGAATAAGAATAGGTAGGGTTCCCCCAGAAATTGATGAGGCGTGGCTCGTGGCAGCCATCCTCTTCAACACAGAGGAAGACATTGAGATATTGAAAATAACAAGAACTACGGAGGTGAACTGTTGGGGGTATGAACTAGAGATATTGATTGACCCATATAAGCTTGCCAGGCCTCCACAAGATTGCGGAAGAACTGATACTGCCGGACGAAGCAAGGTTGAGAATAGTGGTGGAAGGAAGACCGCCTGTATGTGGAGTAAGGGGTCACATCGTTATTCCTTGCAAAATGACCCTGAAACTCCAGTTGGCCAACTCACGAGATTTGAAGTTCAGAAAAAAAAAAAAGCGTTGGTAATTTTAAAATGTAAAGAAAACTAAAATATATTGAAATTGCAAGGATTTACAATTTTTTAGAGATGTTATGAAAAAGAATATTATTGTAAGAAAATCACACGTTATATAAAAGGAGAATTAATAATGTTAATAACATTGTGAAGAATTGGCATAACCCTTTTTTAACTTTAGAGAAGAGCTTTTATACAGGATGGGTATAAAAACTATTGATAGAAATGTGTAAATTCTGACGTATTAGTAGTGTCTTTCATGTGGTTGTATTTAAGTTATTTAAAATTTAATCAGTACTGATTGAATAATGTCTATGTTTGGAGTTGTATGAACTAAACGAGTTAAACATATTTTGATAATTTTTTATGATAAGATTTTTCTTAACTGTTGTATTGTTTACGCATTTGTTGCTGAGGGGGCAAAGTAAATTCTGCGAATAATTATTTGAGTTGTGATGAAAGAAAAAATATGATAAGAAAAGTAGATATAAAATATCTAATTGTACGATCTAAAACAGAATAATGCATTGAAAAATACAGGCAAACAATGATACATCAGAGGGAGAGATATGATGAAGTATTGAGGGAAAATATGCGGAACAAGCTTGAGTTTAGACTTACAAGTATATCGTTTATTTAGCTCGTGACTATGTTTTCAAGTTGTCAACTTTAAACAAACTTTATTGCGGAACGAAGTCGAAGAAGACATAATTGAAAATTTGAACATTATGAAACTGGTTCGAGCGTTACGCAAAATACAAATTTAACGACGGAACGAAAGCGGAGACACAATCGAAATTTTTTACATACCCTGACAAATTCGAGTGATACGCTATCAACAAGAATAAAACTCTGAAACGAAATCGGAGACACAATCGAAATTTTTCTATCCATTCATCTCCACCCAATATTTCTGGGAAGATCGTGGGGGTAGAGTGCTAAGACACTTCCTCCACAGTGTCCTATCAGAAACAAACGTTATTAAACTTTCAGACTGGATTCCTAAATGTGATTCCTTCCTGATCTCCGAGCTCTGCATTCAGTCGAGCAACGTTACTCCAGAAGATACTTCGAAGGAGCCCCATTGCAGCTACTTGTATACGCGACCCAATATAAAATTGCGAGTCTAATACGAATACCGGCTTGGTACCTGGTGCAAATAAGACCACCATTAGGGTAGCCAGGTTCTTAGGTGAGTGGAAAAAGGCGACGTGATACATACCAAACAATTTTTAACTCATTTCTCTTACATTACGCTAAATATTTCATTACTTATAATATATGTTAATTGTATTCAAGAGTCATTAATTTCATGTTTCAGTAACAATGTCATTATGTATGCAACTTAAAACTACTGATGTTGGTGTGACGTGAAAAAGATGAAACTCCATGTGATCATCCTATGTCAAGAGGTTATGACGTCAGGGTTTGTTTTGGTTCTTCAGATGTCAGCAGCAACCAGCACATCACAGGAGATTCAACAGACAGTTCAAGAACACAGAAGGTTGGCAAAATAAAGTAAAAAAGAGTAAAGACCCCCTTCTGTCAATACTGACCATGGGATTTCATATAGAAAGTTATCTTCCAAGGAAGACCAGCAGTCGCCCATGTATACTAGTCTTCCCCCTCTCCAAGCCACCGATGTTATTCAAGGGAAAGACAAAGGCCGATACAACTTGGCACCAGTGATGTCGCAGCTCATTTCTGCAGCTGAGTAAACTGAGCAACGTGAAATAAAGTGTCTTGCTTAACGGCATTTTTCCCGGCCTTATATTCTGAGTTCAAATTCCACCGAGGTCGACTATGCCTTTCATCTTTACGGAGTCGATGAATAAGTATCAATTAAACACTGAAATCAATGAAACCATTCCCCAAAATTTCAGGCCCTATGCCTATAGTAAAAAGGATTTACAAGCTTATTATGTGCTGATTCGTGTGAGGGCACGTGGCTTAGTGATTCGGGTGTTGCATTGACGATCGCGAGATCGTGGGTGGGTTTTCCGTACCGAACAGTGCATTGTGTTCTTGAGCAAACACTTCACCTCCACGATTTATTCAACATCTGACGTGTGGCACACCATGCACCTGTACAGGCAATGTCGGTTTGATGGCGGAGTGAGCTAATGTACATCACATAGATTTGATCACTATAGACAACTCACCTGTGCAGGTGGTTCAGCAAGAAATTTCAGAACCGTCTTTCTCGGACTCGACAGACTACCGTTACACTTCGCACTGAAGGGGGTTCATAGATGTGAGAAATATTTTCGTGTGTGAGTACAGATCGCTAAAAATGGCCTTCTTTGTCTTGACTAGACAATCGCGTCATTCTTTCTGGTATATTTTATAAAGATACTTTGCTTTGTGTTTTAAATAGCACTGAACAACAAATTTCAGGGTCAAGAGAAAGACATAGTTCTCATGTACATTTTATTGTGCTAAATTCGAATTTTATAACAAAAATTTCCCATCACGTCACATTTTCTTGTAAATTACCGCCATAATAACTATGCAATTTATACCAATTTCCACGATATTTTGCTCCCAAAGTCAAATTAAATATGTCCATTGTAATTAATTCATAAATATATAATGAATCAGCATGTTTTTTAGAATTATACAATGTATCAACCTACATTTTAGTATTTACTTCCTCGTTTATAAGACGTCTCATGCGTATGACGCTTCAAGTTGCAGCAGAAGTCAGCCAGCATAGCTGGGCTCCGTTTTCCCTTATACCTGTTTTCCATTGACGCAAAATCTTGATGAAACCTCTTTCCATGTTCATCACTCACATCTCCTGCATTCTCTGGGAAGAAGGACAGATGAGAATGAAGAAAGTGTATCTTCAGTGACATATTGCATCCATAATCTGGGTAGCACTTGATTAGGCTCTCCACTATACTCCCTCGCTGTGCCACTTGGTGCTTTCCCAGAAGTCTTTTGCATACATCTTTGAATGTATGCCAGGCCTCGAGCTCAGTTTCATCCATTGTCGCCTCGAAGTCCTCATCAGCTATAAGCTGACGAATCTGAGGGCCTACGGATATGCTCTCTTTAATCTCGGCATCACCAATGTTAGGGAAGATCGCCTTGAGGTACTGGAAACATGGCTTGTTATGTTGCAGTGCTTTGAAAAATTGCTTCATTTGGCCTAGTTTTATATGCAGTGGTGGCAAAATGATTTTCTCCTTCTTAACTAGTGGCTCGTGATTTATATTATGGCATCCAGGCGTCAGAGTTTCCCGAGGTGGCCATTCTGAGCGTACATAATGTTCTGATCTGGCCATACAGTCCCACTTTCAAAGGAAGCACATAAACTTGGTGTATCCAGTTTATAGTCCATTAAGTAGGGCTACTACTTTCAGGTCCACACAAATTAGCCACTTATGCAGTCTAGAATAAAAGCAAGGTTCTCATATGTCCCTCTTAAAATTACTGAGCGACCAATTGGAACTGAAGGCATGGTATTCCCAATATGCAACAGAACCGCTTTTATGCTGTAAAGGGATGCATATATGAATAACCTCCACCCATGTAGTTCATAGGTCAGCTCAAGGGCATTGGATAGGTCTCTGATATAATTACAATAAGTCAAGTTGTTTTCCAAAGTGAAGAATTGTAGATCTGCAGAACGCTTACTAGATACTGTAATTCGAGCATCTTCGTCCAACAGGTTCTATTGTTGCAGACGTTAGGCCAGGACTTCACTCTGTTGCTTAGTAAGTGTTAGATCACGAACTAGATCATTGAGTTCAGGTTGGCTGCTGAGGTGGTTTCTTGTCAGATTTACTACGGATTTGGACCCATATAACTATAAAAATATTGAGTGTACTTTTATAATTTTCACAGGTTACGTTTACAAATACCTTAGGAATACCCCGTTAAAATTATATCAAAATCTGTTTGTAACTTTTAGAGTTGTCAGCTTCGGCCAAATCCTATTTGCACTCAATCCCTACGGAACCATCAGTGTATATAACGTAAATAAAATGGTAGTTTACGAGAGACTGGAGGGGGCATAGAAAGAAACGGATGTTATATTTGTAATCTACACACAAAATAGCCCTAGAAAAGGTTATTCTCATCTCCGTCTTCGTTTTTCATTCTTATACAGTGTAATTTTCGACTCGGTAGGATGGTATACGAAGGAGACTTTAAGAATGACTTCTTGCAGATCTGGAGAACGTACAGAAGGTTTTTTTCTAAGTATTACGGTTAAGTGGTGGTGACAGTGGTGGAGACGATGTGGTAATTACTTTGTATGAGCATTAGTCATTAATGATAAATTACTATGAATTACAGCTGTCCCCAAAAAGGAGAAGGCTTCTATGCTGTAGATTAAATTAGTCTAATTATATATATACACACACATATATATATATATATATA
>NC_068984.1:132049981-132051675 GCF_001194135.2 Octopus bimaculoides | reverse complement strand
TACATATATATATATATGTGTGTGTGTGTGTGTGTGTGTTTGTGTGTCTGTGTTTGTCCCCCCAACATCGCTTGACAACCGATGCTGGTGTGTTTACGTTCCCGTAACTTAGCGGTTCGGCAAAAAAGACCGATAGGATAAGTACTAGGCTTACAAAGAATAATTCCTGGGGTCGATTTGCTCGACTAACGGTGGTGCTCCAGCATGACCGCAGTCAAATGACTGAAACAAATAAAAGAGTAAAATAGTAATAGATAGATACATACACACACGCACGCACACACACACGCACACGCACGCACGCACACACACATACATATATGGCTTAGTGGTTAGATTGTTGCATTCTTGATCATAAAATTGTGGTTTTGTATTCCTGGACCGCGCGATGCGTTGTGTTCTTGAGCAAAACACTTCATTTCACATTGCTCCAGTCAACTCAGCTAGCAAAAACGAGTAATCCTGCGACGGATCGGCGTCCTGTCCAGGGGAAAATATATTCGTCGCAGAATCCACGAAACCTAACTATATGTGTGTGCGTGTGTGTGTGTATGCATATATCTATATCTATCTATCTATCTATCTATCTATCTATCTATATATATATATGTATATATAAAAACAAATGGTAAATGAGTATATGCATATATACGTACAGGTATGTGCATACCGACATCCACCTGTATGTATAGGTGCATATCTGGGTACAGGACATTGCAAACAAAACGTAGACGAGAAAACACACAAGCCACATAGAGAACAATCTACTTCATCAGCTACCCACGTTTTAACACCGGCGTTTCGAAGACCTTGGGCAGGACGCATCGTTAAAACGGCTCATCCCATGGACCGCAGATTAAATTTGTATAGATAGATAGATAGATAGATAGATGAGGAGAGATAAAATAGAGAAAGGAACGAGAACAACTTGTTTATGATCAACTGGTTCGTTTCAGTGTTCAGCAGTTTTTAAGTTCTGTGATTCTTGAGGTGACAATGTCCATAATGATATTTCTCTGTTTTCTATAATTTATTCTTTTTTTATTTCTGTGCCTCGTGGTTATGGGTTTGTAACTGTTAGTGTTTGTAATCTGATGTTTGCATTTGTAACAAGAAGCAGAGCTAGAGTGTAATGGACACATGTATTGTGTTAATGTCTCGCTCCTGAATCTTGTGTCTTAATTCCCAGACAGCGTCTATATTTAAACGCTGTTGACACCACCCGATTGAATGGTATTCCCCGGGTGACAAAACCATAATGATATCCACTGGACAGCTGATGATGGATAAATATGTTTGCTGAGCTTCTTGACGGTGAACCTTTTGCATCTTGCGTGCTCATGGTTCTGCGTTGTCTTTCATTGCAATTCTAGTCTTCGTAGTTGTCTTGCTTTGGAATTCTTGGCTTTTTATTTGATAAATTTTAATAACTGGTGCAAATTGAAATACACAGATAGGGGGTAGATAAAATATGTGTATATGCGTGTGTGACTGTATGTGCGCGCGCGCGCGCGTGTGTGTGCGTGCTCGCTCCTGCGTGTACACACTAAGCCAGACAAGACTTTGACACACGCACGTACGTGTGTGCATGCATACACACACACACACACACACACACACACACACACACACATATATATATATATATATATATATATGTGCACTTTATATATAAAGTGAAGTATATTTGCCAC
>NC_068984.1:132045618-132049263 GCF_001194135.2 Octopus bimaculoides | reverse complement strand
ATATATATATATATATATATATATATATATATATATATATTTTCCTTCTCTGGGCGTCTTATTAATACTTTACATGTATCACGTCCTAATGTTTTTTTCTTGTTTTTTTCTCAATGTTTTTGATTAATTATATATATATATTATATATAAATTGTACACACACACACACACACACATATATATGCATGTATACACACATACACTAATGTCGCTTTCAAAATCCATATTTTTTTTTTTTAATACGGGTCAACGCCCTGAGAAAAATGTTGCTCATTATCAGACATCTGGTAGTTAATGACAACCACATTGCTCTGGTGTTTGCGCAACAAACTAGAAATAACAGCTAAATCTCCCTCAGATTACTCTCCCACTGTCGTAAATAAACGACAAATTAGATTATGCTGTCCTAGATATTCTGTTAGAAAGACAGTATAAAGAAAATAAATGGCACTAATCGTTAGGTCAGTCCTGATCGAGCTGAAAAGGGGCTAAACAACTACTACTGCTACTACTGCTGCTGCTGCTGCTACCACTGCTGATCCTATCAATTGAAATTACAGAACTGTTAGTGTTACTAAAACGAAGTTAGTTAAGTATTACCGTTCTTGCTTTTTATCTCTTGTTTCAGTCATTAGACTGCGACCATGCTGAGGTACCGCCTTCAAGAATTTTTAGTCGAATGAATCGACCCTAGGACTTCTTTTTTTTTTTTTTTGCGTGTGTGTGTGTTTAAACCTGGTAGTTATTCTATCGGCATCTTTTGCCGAACCACTAAGTCACGGGGATGTAAACACACCAATTCCAGTTGTCAAGCGGTGATGGGGTCGCACAGACATACATACACACACGCTCGTACGTGTGTATGTATATATATATATATGGGAGAATGTATGAAAAAACAACAACAGACGATGACAGGTGGTGTAAATAACAAAAGGATGTATTAGTATGACGCTCGGGAATACGGAAAGTCTTTGACGTTTCGAGCTACGCTCTTCAACAGAAAGAATACGGAGACAAGGAGAAAAACACGGAGAAAAAAAATTGAATAGTGTTCAGTCAACGGTCAATCATAATATATATATATAAGACCCACCTACAACAATTTAGTCAAGAAGACGCTGACCACAACAGAATTGATATCTTAAAACCAAGATGCCACATAAAAAGCATCCAGTACACTCACTCCTGTATAGTGGTTGGCGTCAGGAAGGGTACCCAGCTGTAGAAACCAAGTCAAACCAAAAGCTATGGTACCTGGTGCGGCCCCCTTGGTCTTGTCAGTTCCTGTCAACCCACAACCCATGCCAGCATGAAAAACGGACGTTAAATGATGATGATGATTATGATGATGATGTAGATCAGGGGTTCTCAACCATTTTTTATTTATGGACCTTTTTGATTGCTGTTTCATTCTGGTGGACCCCTATAACCATTCGATATTTTATAGATACTCCTTTCAAAATTCCTTTTTTGCTTTTCCTATATTAACCTGCATAGGCTGAACTATGTAAAATGTTTGAAAAAGAAACCTTGCAAATCTTTTTCAGGGGCTCTTAAAATAGTATTGTGGATCCCCAATTTACTATTTTGTTTCGTGGACCCCGCAAAAATTTTATATGGACCCTGGATATAGATGATGATGTAGCTGATGACGCGTTAGCTGAATGGTTAGCACACCGGAAAAAATTACTGAGTTCAAATGCCACCGAGGTCGATTTTGCCCTTTCATCATTTCGGGAAATGTGGTTTAAAGGTACGAAACACGTGTTGTCACGACCCCTCTTCACCACGTCTGACCTCTATCACTGACAGCATGAAAAAAGAGCGAAACTTTTCTTCTCACTCGCCGACGTGACGTCATCTCCCCTCCCCTTCCGGTCTTCCTGCGCCGTTTCTCCCTCTTCCTTCCACCACAGGATCGATAAAATAAGCAGCAGTTGAGCACTGTGGTCGATGTAATTGACTAGACCCCACCCCCAACAAATTTCAGGCCTTGTGTCCTCTGTAAAAAGTGGTCGCGAATACAAGACGGTGAGCTAACAGAATCGTTATCAGGCCGGACGAAATCATTTGCGGCATTTCTTTCGGTTTTATGTGTTCAGAATACTTCCGATATTGAATTTGTCTTTCAACCTTTCAGGGTCGATAAAATATCTACTAGTTAAAACACTGGGGTCGACATAAACGACTGACCCCTTCCTCTAAATCTGCTGGCCTTCAGCTGAAACTTGAAACCCTTATCAGTGGTGAGGATAACCAGTGTTGAAACCAACGATGATGATGATTAATCGTGATGATGTTAATGTCAATGGAATGTAGTAGTTGTAGTAGTAGTAGTAGTTGCAGCAGTAGTAGTGGTAACGGCAGCAGCAGCAACAGCAGTAGTAGTAGTAGTAGTAGTAGTAGTAGTAGTAGTAGTAGTAGTAGTAGTAGTTGCAGCAGCAGCAGCAGCAGTAGTAGTGGTAACAGCAGTAGCAGCAGCAGCAGTAGTAGTAGTAGTAGTAGTAGTAGTAGTAGTAGTAGTAGTAGTAGTAGTAGTAGTAGTAGTAGTAGTAATAGTTGCAGCAGTAGTAGTGGTAACAGCAGCAGCAGTAGCATTAGCAGTAGTAGTGGTAACAGCAGTAGCAATAGTAGTAGTAGTAGTAGTAGTAGTAGTAGTAGTAGTAGTAGTTGCTCCAGCAGCAGCAGCAGTATTAGTAGTAGTAGTAGTAGTAGTAGTAGTAGTAGTAGTAGTAGTTGCAGCAGCAGCAGTAGTAGTAGTAGTAGTAGTAATAGTAGTAGTAGTGTGCGTAGTGTTTGTGGAATGTGGCACACCTGGCTACTTAATAGATATTTGTTGACAAAAAAACAAAATACCTCCCAACCTGAAGACCCAACAACATCAACATCTGCTTCAACAACAAAACTTTCGATTCTCAAAGGCCCCCAACTTTGAGATATTTGTTGCACGCAAAATTTTGCTCTCTGCGTTTCGAGATGGTGTTTGTCGTTACTTATTTCATTTTTAACTCAATATTTCACAGTTGAGTGTTATCCTCCTCACACCAGAAATGTCGAACATAGTTTGTTCTGTCTATTTGTCTATCTGGCTTCTCTCTCTCTCTTTCTCTCTCTCTCTCTCAGCTTCAAATGGAGTCTAGACAGATTTCTTCAAGGAATACCAGACAAGCCACCCATACCTGGATACAACTCACTCAATAAGAACTCACTACTTGAATGGACCATAAACAAAACTTGACTGTAAAAAAGGATTTAGATAATCCTATCAGGTGGTGCTATTAAGTTAGACATGGCCTGGACCAATCTTTGGTCGAAACATATCTAAGTCTATCTAAGTTTATATATATATATATATGTCCTAATACATATATATGTCCTAATATATATATGTCCTTATGCTCGAAATGCAGAGTAGATAAAACAGGGGACAACTGATGAAGGGATTGTTCTTTATGTTGCCTGTCTTGTTTGTCTATTTGTTCCTTTCGTTGTTCGCAAAAAGAAGTTCGTTTTTCATGTTGTTTACGTTTTTTTTTGACGTCCTGTACCCATATATGCATGTGTATATACATATATATGTAAGTATGTACATGTATGTATGTATGTAAATATGCATATATATATATATATATATATATATAT
>NC_068984.1:132043589-132045534 GCF_001194135.2 Octopus bimaculoides | reverse complement strand
TCTCTCTCTCTCTCTCTCTCTCTCTCTCTCTCTCTCTCTATATATATATATATATATATATATATATACACCAATCCCTCCCCATATCGTGGTTCACCTATCGCTATCTATTATTTAAGCTTAAGTTGATTCCCCTGTGGTGTTGTTTTGCATTTATATTTATAATAAAATAAATATATATAAATTATGAAAATAACAGTAAAAGATATACAGTACAGTACTGTTTCTACTTCGCGGAATTTCACCCATCGCGATGGGTTTTTGGAACATAACAACTGCGATAGTCGAGGGATTACTGTATCTTTCTATCTATCTATCTCTCCCTCCCACCATCTCTCTCCTTCCTCTCTCTCTTAATCTCCAACACAACCGAAGTATTTTTATGCTTTCTAAGCTTCTAGATCACCTTATGTATTTCTCAATTAATTTTGCCCTTTTGTTATTTTATCTATTTTTGTTTTGATGAGACGGGTTCAAGCACACTTTATTATTTCTAATCTGACATTATCTCTGTGTGGAATATTTGAACTTCTTAGAATTGTTCTTGTTACTGCTGCTGCTGTTGTTGTTGTTATTGTTGTTTCTGTTGTTGTTGTTGTTGTTGTTATGCATTGTTGTTTATCCCCATTGCCAGTGACACTGTGATTGTACGAGATAAAATCAACAGGCACGGAGGATCAACTTGATAAGGTATTTTTTGAGATGTCGGTATCAAGAAATTCGAAATAAACCACTTACAGTTGTTGAGAGTAGACACCTGTTTCGTTGATGAAATCCTCATATACAGGCGCAGGCTGGTGATGGCGTGGCTGTGTGGTAAGGAACTTGCTTCCCAATCGCATTGTTCCGGGTTCAGTTCAGCTGCATGGCACCTTGAGCAAATATTTTCTGCTATAGTCTCTCGGACCGACCAACACCTTGTGAGTGGATTTGGTAGACGGAAACTGAAAAAAGCCAGCCGTGTGTGTGTGTGTGTGTTTACGTCCCCGCGACTTAACAGTTCGGAAAAAGACAATAGGTACGAGGTATCAAGAAAAAAATATGTAGTGGGGTCGATTTGCTTAGCTAAAATCCTTCAAGGTGGTGCCCCAGCTAGGCCTCAATCTAATAACTGAAACAAGTAAAAGATAAAAAAAAATAAGTTAAACGTTGGGACGTCGAACTAAATGCTTAAAGGCATTTTTACCTGGCTCTTTGCGCTCTGAGTTCAAATTCCACCAAGGTCAACTTTACCTTTCATCCTTTCAGGGTCGATAAGATAAAGTACTAGTTAAGTACTAAGGTCGATATAATAAACTCGTCCTCTCTCCTCAAAACTGCTGACCCTGTGCCAAAATTTGATACCATCATTATATGAGGGAGGGGTCTTCTCAAGATATCAATTATAGCAGAAAAATTGTTCTGTAGTTTTTCAAAGAGTGAGGTGTCTAAGAAAGTTGTTTTTTTAAACGTCCATAGTTATTATTATTATTATTATTATTATTATTATTATTATCATTATTATTATTATCATCATTATTGAGTGAGAGAGCAGTGCATGCCATCAAAGTGACACCGGTGTACAATTATACGAAGCCCAATATACCCATCATGACTACCCGTCTGATAAAGGTACACCAGGCACATGCATCACAACCACATGTGCGCAACATGGTGATCTTATATCAAGATAAATAGCGCATAACATTGCAGGTGGGGTCCAGTTAGAATTTTTTTCAGGTTGAGTAGCCCATCCTGTTTGTTTAAGGATGATGAACAAAACACCCATGTTTCCAGAGGTGAATTATTCAAACCCCACAAAATTCCTCTCAACATATGGCTATGATGCTCCCCCACTACTTCTGCTCATGATCAGAGATGCACATAATATCATCCATTAAGGGACATGCTCAACTGGTTAAGGTCAAGCAACTGATAAGCAAATCTGTGGTATTGAGCAGAATAT